>NC_054702.1:77559496-77616996 GCF_016097555.1 Gigantopelta aegis | reverse complement strand
CCAACACTATTTTACTGACAAACAACAGACAGGCCCAAAGAAATATACATTTTCTATATTGAATAACAAAATATGTGATAAAAATGCATTCACCGAGAAGTTGTGTAGCCCACAGTGACTCTGACAGATGTTTACAGGGAAAATATACACATATAATTCGCATATTTATAAACAAGTCAATAATTAAATAAATAAAATATAATGTACATTAAATAACTTACCTATCGACGCTGGCATTGATAACCTGCAAGCAGATTGTAGTTGGTTAGTTGACTCTGCGCCTATATCCTCGTTTTGAATACGACCTTAGAGGGCGGGACGCAGCTCAGTGGTACAGAGCTCGCCTGATGCGTGACCGATCAAGGGTCGATTCCAGTCGGTGGGCCCATTAGGCTATTTTTCGTTCCAGCTAGTGCTCCACAACTGGTGTAACACAGGCCGTGATATGTACTATCCTGTGTGTGATGGTGCATATAAAAGATCCCTTGCTGCTAATCGAAAAGAGTAGCCCCTGAAGTGGCGACAGAAGGTTTTCTCTCAATATCTACGTCGTTAAATAAAACATTTCCTTCCTTATTCCATAGTCTCATTATCGTCTAGTGTCTGGTACTCGGGTACTCGGGTCCGGGTCGAGTATGATCCTCGAATACACATGGAGGCCCTAGTCTAGAGAGTGGCGAGCAAAATTCTAATGAAACATGCCTTTCTTTCCGTTCGTTGATGGACTTTCAGACCTAACGCTGTCTTGTCAAGTAATTTAATTGAGAACATGGACCCATGCAGAAAACATATCCTTTACACTGTATTCATTTCTTCGGTATTAAACTAGGGCTTGGTGGTGATAACCAGGGACAGGGTGGTGATAAACGGTGACTGGCAGTGTAAACTCTGGAATGAAACCTTTTGTGCACCTCGACCTTTGACTAGCTAAGATTTTATTTGGTGTACTGCTACCTGTAGACAAATTGTATTATTGAGCTTATGTGCAGAAGTAATATATCTGAACTACTCTTTGTACAAAGTGGCTTTTATGCAATATGTCCTTTCTAAAGCGGCCCTCATATATCAATCGCGGAACCCGCGCGACTCCTAAAACAGACCAAAAAGGGCATTTTTGCGAGGCCGAACCCCGCGGGCGTGAAAACGTGACTCCCAAATCTGCGATTTTCCAAGCGCGATTTTAGGTCGTGACAATCCCGTAGTCATGATGCTAGGGCCACGCCCGGCGGCCTGCCGGAAACCAACCGGCCGCCTTAAGATTTTAATGAAAATTACTGGAAAACAAATCACCCGGGTGCCGTGGGATTTTCACGGGCCTCTCACGGCCACCCTACGATAGCTTCACGACCCCCGGTCGATTTGTACAACATCGGCCGGGCGCCCCACTGATTCCGACCGCCCCCCCCCCCCCCTTCGGCGGTTTCTAAACGGCCCCCACGCGGGCCCCAACTGCCACCCCAAGATTTGGGCCCTGGATTTCGCATTTTATTCGAGGCGCGGACGCCGGTAGGGGGGAGGGGGGAGGGAGCCCGATATCAATCGCTAGTCGCCCGGCCGGGCTCCGCTAGGACGCCTACCGATCTGTTCGTTGATCAGCCGGCGCCCGCCAGATTATCTAGCGGCGTCCGGCCGACGCCCTGGGGGCCGCGCTGTCTCCACTGCGATCCAATGTTCAAAGGGCACCGCCCGGGCCTCGTCTAATATGTGAGGACACACGTCGCAGACATGAAATTCGCCCTAAATTCCTCGGCGACTCCTGCGATTAGAAAAATCGAGCGGACGCCGGCTGATATGTGAGGGCCGCTTAACTATAGTTTAATGATTGACAGACCTCCTTTTTTTGTCATTAGAGGAGAGTATTTATAGGATATTAAACGAGCTTCCATTTCGTATCATGTTTATGTCCCGAGTGAAATAATTTTCAGTTGTCACGAGCTTTAGCGAGTGACAATGAAACTTATTTCACAACGGATATAAACATGATGCGAAATGGTAGCGAGTTTACAATTTAACGTCTTTTTTGTTTGAATCACCTAAATACAAATCTGGTTGGGTACGATAATGAATTTTCCTTGAGAAGGTAATAGATGATTCTGTTTTACCAGGTGAGAACTTAACCTGCCATTTGTCTGCCCAGTCTGATATTAAGCATAAATCTGAATTTACTGTACGATATCCCAAAACATAATCATCTAAAGTAGTATAAAGAGAAGTATCATTGACGAATAATCTAATATTACAAGTAACATTGTCAACAATATCGTTAATATAAGCCAAGAACAAGAGAGGTCCCAATACTGATCTCTGTGGCAACCCTGCCAATACAGATTTATTACCAGATGTACACCCATTCATCTTTTTTTGCTTATGATTTTCTAAATAACTCTTGAACCATAGGATACGTTTTCCACTTATTCCGTTTGCCTGTAATTTATATAATAATTTGTATTGTAATTTGTTTTATACATCATTCAAGAACCTGCCACCAGAGTTTACTTCCATGTTCTTTATTTAATATATTATCTAGTTTCATATTATAATCATGTTTAGCTTTAGGATACTTGAAATGACTTTGTTACAGGCAGCTCTAAATAGCTCCCAATTTTGAAGTGTATTTCTATTGTTTGCCTTTGTATGAAGTCTATTTCGTTTCTGCATAAAAGTCCTAATATTACCATTCATCCAAGGAGCATCGTTTGGTCTAATAGTAACAGATTTGTGTGGAATAAAATCATCAATGCAACTACATATAGTTTTAACCATTAACTCGGCTATAATAATTACATCATTATTAACAAATATATTGTCCCAGTTAAAATATTTTATATAATTTTGCAAGCCACCAAAATCAGCCTGTTTGTAGTTACAAATTTTCCTTGTATAACATTTGTTTTGTTTCTTTTTGAACTTCAGAACAACGTAAATACTACAATGGCCACTACAAAATGAATGCAATATTCCATGTTCTTCAACAAATTCGTTAGACAAAACAAGATCAATTGACAGATGTTGTCGATATGGCGATGGTTTTGACCTAATAAATCTTCATTCAAATCTCCAACAATTAGTTTTCATCATTTTACCATTAGCAGCTGATATTTAATCAGAAATTAATTCCCAGTACGCATTACTGTAATCTATAGAAGCACCCACTAAGTATATTTTCATTTGTAATTCTAATGTTACCCAAACAGTTTCCAGACTATTTACTTCCAAGTCCAACATATGCATATAAAATATATATTCTTTAACATTAATAGCTACACCACCTCCTCTAGTCAGCCTATGTTTACGAATTGGAGTGTGATAACCAGGAATTACAATGTTATCAACATCATCGTTATGTAGTCATGTTTCAGAAATACAAATCACATCAAAATTATTAAGTGCGGCATTAATAAAATCAATTTTGTCATGGAGAGCTAAACATTTATGAAATATTGTCAAATTATTTTCTGGTCCTGGATTAGGATGCATGTCCCCGCAACATAATACTAATTAATAATACAATTCTTAGGCCAGTTATCCCAAAGGAGGATAGCATAAATATTGATATATACGTATTTAGATCAACTGAATATGCACCATTTGTATGTACGGCTGAAGCCCATCTGTTTGTATAGGTTCAAATTAATCCCCATTGCTATGAAACACAATATACATAGAAGCAGCATAGACTGAGAGAAGGGACACGTCTAGTAAAAGTCAGTGCGATTCTTGAACTTGGGTTTTTACTTTAGTGGTTTTAAGGCATATCATATAATAGCAAACATGTATGCACTTATTTTTAATTGGACAAATATATTTTAAAATTTTATTTTAATTGTTTCCCTGTACTGAATGAAATAACTTTGAACATATTTTGTTATTTTTCTCTACTACCAACATCAGTATAGTATAATGTAAACTGGCTGTATTGCAAAATTAAAACGAACCAAACAAAGAATACCATTGAGTAATAACGGCCTGAGATTCAAGAGATTTCAAGATTTATTAAACAACACCTAGAAGCATTACAATGTGTAACAAGAGGGCATTTTCAAATACATAAGTAACATACATAACCAGAAAAGGTGTCAACATAGAAGTATCTATAATTAACAAAGAACACAACATATGCAAACAAGATAGCTAAAATATGCGGACAAACGTCAGTCACACGACAAGATAATTTTTGATAAATATAGCTAGGTTTTTTAATAATGGTGCATTACATAATGACAGCATACCTTTTATTTTAAAAACGCTAAGATTAATTCTATAATATTGTTTTATATATTTTCTTCTAATGTTTTCATTATTATAATTTTTACAATTGAATAAATAATGGTATTCATCTCCAATATCAGTATTACAAAATTTGCATATTCTATTTTCTCTAGGAACGTTAAACCATCTGCCAGTTTCGATGAATTGTTGAGTAGGGTGAAATAGAAAAATGTCACATGACCCTAGATAACGTCAATTGAATAGGTGAAAAAGACGCATTATGTGGCTGTCCTTATAATTTAGGTACTGTAAATATAAACATAACTTTACAATACTGGCTCAATGAGTAAAATAATTGCACAGTAATGTAATAAATCGTTAGCACTTGTTTAAAATCTACGAACACCGGTTCTTTCCCAGAAGCAAAATACTTTTTGGAAGTATGAAACCAGAAGGTAAATGTGATTTAGTTTTTCTCTGAAAACATTAACACGTTGAAACCATTTGTTTTCCATCGCTATAATATGTGACATTTATGCCTCGAAATAAGACAAAGAGTTGCTGAGACAGAATAGGTTTGTTTACTATAAATTTGATGTACTGTATAACATAACTGCAAAATCCTAACCGTTGGAATCAATAAAAAAAAATGTGCAACAAGAAAAATATTTTAAAAAACTCTGTTTTAATTTATGTAAAGAGGAACTCCAAGTAAAAACCGTCTATAAAGAAAAACTAGTTAAAGGGACATTCCTGAGTTTGCTACATTGTAAGATGTTTCCGACTAATAAAATATTTCTACGATTAAACTTACATATTAAATATATTTTCTTGTTTAGAATATCATTGTCGGTATATTCAATGTGTTTCTGGTCGTCTCAATATGTGTAAGAAGCCCTGTGACGGTACATGCTCTTAATTTCTTTTCGCCTGTGGCGATATTAATTGTTTTAGAGGCCGTGTGCAGTTTCAATGCACTTAGCCCAGATGGGCAACTTGTTACGTGATACCTTTGCGCGACGGTCGTCGAGCTTTTCTAATACACAATTAGCGCAGATGTGGAGGCCATGTGGCCAGTAGTTACGTAATAACTCCGCTAGTGCTGTTTATGATCAGGGGATTGCTCGCGGAATGGCGACAGCCAGTCTGACGATCAGAGAAAAATATACTGACTCTGGGAGAGGTGGAAATATCAGATGATAGGTGAGGTACCGCGTTGTGCCCCCAGGCGATATTCGCTGTCTTTGAGAGTTTTGAATAAATAGCTAGGGTTTTAGAGATATCGAGGAGAAACATAGGAAGGCTTCCAGGGAACGTTAGTCCGTTAGGACTTGGTAAATATCATTTCTGCTCTGTTGTATAACCTTGATGTGATTGATGTGACTTTAAATATTTTAATACTGTATTATACCAATATTATTTAGACGGTGCTGCCGGTCATCTGACGCAGTAATCTGTAGGCTCACTGTCCTAAATAATTATAAGAAGCTTAACCAGTCATCCTAGAGGACCTAGGTAAACTGTAGGTTATTGTTTTTATTGTGATAGGTACCAGTATTAAGTCTGTATTACAAGATTATTGAATGAGTAGTTACGGGTTAATTAAAAATTAACCAGTTAGGAATAGAGTGGTAATTCCTTTATTAATTAAGTTCCCCTGGAAGCGTTTCTCAATTATCACACGTGTGGGTGTTGTGTCACGGTGAAGTGATTAGCATATTGTGTAAACTAGACACCTAGAGATTAACTAATTAAGTGATCAGTTCTGGGTTGTTATTATTGTTGTTATTAATTAATTACTGTGGCAGTACATTTGTCAGCGTAGGTTAATACAGATTCCAAAGTGTATTGTGTTTTGTTGTGTTTTCTAGTGAACTAAACGTGCTATAAATATATATACTCTATATAAGATCGTATCTCTGATCATACCTAGAGACGAGCCACAGCGGGTATAACCGCCCGTTACAGAGAGATCTAATAGATATACAGCTAGGAGAGATATTTGAACAATCGTGTTTCATTCAGTTATGGGTATTATAGGATCCCCGTGACAGGAGCAGAAAATTGGGGGCTCGTCCGGGATCTGAAACGGGTCTTGCATATTTAAAAAAGTATTGTTTGTAAATGGGGGCTTTATAAATTATTTTTACAAATTACCAGAAGTAGCAACGTTGTTCACTAGAAAATTAATTAATAATAAGTGCGATATATCTAAACATGGATAACACTTTGCTGGATAGGCCTACGCTCAGTGTAGTGGAGATTAAGCGAGCACGTAGTTGAAATCGCGGGTGAGCGAGAAATTGATTTAACATCAGCTAAAACCTTAGGTGATATAAGGACAATTATTATCCAGGAAGTTTTTGGTGATAGTCCTGTTATGGAAGACAGTGAGATTGTTCCAGAGATAGAGGTAAATGAGTTAAGTGTGGAACAACAATTAGCTTTTAAAAAGCTTGAGTACGAACGGGAAGAACGTGCATTAGAGAGAGAGAGAGAGAGAGAGAGAGAGAGAGAGAGAGAGAGAGAGAGAGAGAGAGAGAGAGAGAGAGAGAGAGAGAGAGAGAGAGAGAGAGAGAGAGAGAGAGAGAGAGAGAGAGAGAGAGAGGGAGAGAGAGAGAGAAAGAAGAAAGGGATAGGGAAGATAGAGAGAGGGATAGAGAGAGAGAGAGATAGAGAGAAGAGAGGGAGAGAGATAGAGAGAGAGAAAGAGAAGATAGGGATAGAGAGAAAGAAGAGAGGGATAGAGAATTCCAGTTAGAAAAATTAAAAGTGGGACATGAGTTAAAGTTGAATACGGAAGAAGTTAGACATGAGGCAGGAAATGCTTTTAACATGTCGAAGGCTTATAGATCAATGCCTGTATTTGATGACCAGGAGGTAGATATGTTCTTCCAACTTTTGGAACGGGCCGCTAAGCAGCTAAATTGGCCGCAGTCTAAGTGGACATTGTTAGCCGTGTCTAAGTTTAAGGGGAAGACTAGTGTAGCTTATAATTCAATGAGTGATGAGCGAGCAAGTCAGTACGACCTAGTTAAGGCGGCAGTGTTGAGAGCGTATGAATTACGACCTGAGGATTATCGTTTACGGTATAGCGAGTAGAGAAAAACGCAGGGTCAGTCTTATAGTGAGTTTGTGGCTAAGAAGGCAGGGATGTTTGATAAATGGGTGGTGTCTCATCAGGTAGAGTCATATACCGAGTTACGGGAGTTGTTGATGTTACAGGACATTAAAAATGGATTACCAGTTAGCTTACGTATTCATTTAGAGGATTGTGATGTCAAAAAGATAGAGGGGGTAGGCATAGTGGCAGATGACTACGTGTTAATACACAAAGCTCAGCCAGTACAGGGTAGCTCTATACAACAGGGTGATCAGATGAAATTTCAGCTAAGTTTTTCCCGGGAAAGTAACTATCGGGGAGAGTCATCTAGTTGGTCAGCTAGTCAGGCAAGGAACGCACCTGGTGGGCAAAGTAAGGATAAACCTGCATTATCAGCCAATGCACGAACTTTTCGTCCACATTGCAGTTACTGTAAAAAGGATAACCATCTTGTCGGGGACTGTTTTAAAAGGAAACGCGATAATTTTCAACTGGTCGGTTTAGTGAGGTCAGCTCCGTTAGCGAGAGAGTTAATGGTTAGTCCCTTGGAAGAGAAAGTAAACCCGTATGTGTCCACTGGTATGGTTTGTGATGTGAAACAAGAATTGAGTCCTAAGGCAATATCAATCTATCGAGACATAGGCTGTAGTCAGTCGCTTATAACGTCAAAGTGTTTAGCTGGTATTGAAAATTCAGATACAGGACGTAGTTTGGCTTTAACCTCAGTTACTGGAGAAAAAATGGTTGTCCGGTTACATAAGGTTTTCTTGTGTTCGAAGTTTGTGACGGGACCAGTGATTATGGGTGTTGTAAAGGACTTGCCCGTTGAAAACATACGAGTTTTGTTGGGTAATGATTTGACTAGTCAGTGTTGTCAGCCGAAATGTGACCAATTGTTAATTAAAGACAGCACTTTACCAATAGAAGAGTGTGAGGATGATGAGATTAAATATCCTGCGTGTATAAAACTAGGGCTATGGCCAGAAGGGTAAAACGAGACCCAGAGGATATGTGTGATTTGTCTGATACGTGTGTGAGCCATGAAATTGGAGTGGATGAGGTTATAAGTAAAATGGTAGATAAGTCAACTGAGGAATTAAATGTGGTGGAACCTGTTGATCTCCCGCAGAGGGGAAATGAACCAGTTGTGTTTGATAGGGGGGACTTACCTTGTAATAGACAAGAGTTAATCCTAGAGCAGGGGGCTGATCCAAATTTGTTGGCAGCTCGCACTACCTTGATAATTGTGGACAAGGGAGTATTAATGAATAAGAGAGTTAGTGATAGAAAGGATAGGAAGCAACTGAGCCATGCTCAGAGCAAAATAAAATCAGTGTTTGATAGGAAAACTAGGAGTCATGAACTTAAACCAGGGGATAAGGTGCTGCTGTACCTTCCCATTAAACGGGGTTCATTACAGAACAGGTATTTCGGGCCCTATGTTGTGCACAAACGGGTTAATGAGACAGGGTATGTGATAAACACTCCTGATAGGGTTAGGAAAAGTAGGTATTGTCACATTAATTTGCTAAAAGGTTATTTTGACAGACTGCCGATAGTTCCAGTGCTACCTGTCCAAATTGTTAGTCAGTCAATTTCCTGTGATGACGTCAAGACTGCAAAGATCAAATTAACCAACAGCCAGATTCTAGCAGACTTGAACCCCCAGCGAGCAAAGTTGGCTACGTTGAAACAAGACAATGTTTCCATTTGTCAGAACCTTCCAACAGTTACTAATACCTTAAGCCAGGATGTGCGCGTGGAACCCAACGCTACACCGATTCGACAGCATGCCTATCGGAGAAAACCTGGAAAACGTGCGACACTGAAAAAGAAAGAAACGAAGTTCCAGTGGTCAGGTGAATGCGAGAAGTCATTCAACCGTCTCAAGCAGATGCGCTACTCGTCTCCCGTGATGGCAGCACCAGACTACCGAATGCCGTTCAAGCTAGCTGTGGGTGCCAGTGACGTGGGTGCTGGAGCTGTGCTGTTCCAAGAAGACGAAGACGAACTGGACCATCCTAATGAAAGCCTCCATGCATTCGACCGTTGTTGGGTGCTTCTGTGACACAAAAACCAATCGGAACACCTCCCCTATTTCCGTAAAACTGGCTTGAGCGAGATGGTCCGATTGACTCATGAGTAACGAAGTCGCCGTCAAATGTCGGATGAGCTATATATTTGTAACTATTATTTATCACCTTTAAATAAACAAATAACCAACACACTGGTAGTCTGTATTTACAAATATTTATTAATTTAAAAAATCGTTCTTTATTATGCTGTTGTAGAATCTTTTGCGACATATTGACAACTTTGAGAAAAAATTAAAGTGCATCAAGCACAGGCGGAGGCCCTTTACCTGTTATTGTTGCAATCACTACATTAAATTGATCTCTCCTGTATTTCAAGTTAAAAACAAAATATGCCGACGCTTATGCTTAGAGTAGCAATTAAAATGATTAAAGTAAACCGGCGAGGCCTGTCTAGGCTCACCAATTGATTGGTGTCACATGCAAGGTATATTCAACTAACGATTATCGTAGTACAAATTGTCTGTACTAAAAAGATAATTACCGATAGGTGCTAAATAAACAACCTGATAAGCCGGCATATGATTTAGGATTAATTCGTTCCATTTCCGAATTTATAATAACTTACTTTGTGACTGACGTGAAAGGGTCGATGAAAAATTTGTACATAAATATTTTTTAGTATTTCTTCGGATAGACTTAGTCATTCGAGCTCAATATGTTTAAGTTTACAGTTCGGACCAATAAACTGGTTCGAGAGAAAGCTTCTGTTCGACCCAAGGGGTATTCGACCAATCAGCACCAAAATAAAAGGTTTTAATAGATTTAAAAAATCGGAACATTGTTCTTGGTTCGATACTACCGGTAGGTTCGACCGTTCGGCGTTCGAGCCAATGAGATTCTACTGTATTATCGTCATTTTTAATTTTTTATATATATATATATATATATATATATATATATATATATATATATATATATAATTAAAAATGACGATTTTCAGGAGGTATATATGTGTTTATTCGAAATTCTATTCAACACTATTTCAAGTGTATACACAGGTCACATACAGGTTTGTTCTTTCGTGTTGATAAATAATGTTTGGGATTTGACATAGACGTTTTATTTGGGTGTGTATATAATCCACCGCAATACTCTGCACATTTTTTAAACTCTGTGGCAAAGAATAGTATTAGTACTTTAGAAAATATTGTGTTGGATTTAATAACAAATGTTATTCCCGTACAGGAAATCGTTCAGATGTACTAGATGATGATCAGCATGGCCACTGGACGATTTAAAGACGACTGGGACTAGAAACTTGAGAGACAAAGTGATAAATGTGTTTATCCGTTCACTTATTGAGATGAGTTTGTCTTTAAATATAAACATCTTGAATCGTAAATGTGACCGAGACAATGTTCGGGATTATATGTATATTAGTAAAAATGGAGCAAGTGTTATTGATTACTGTATTGCATAACCTATTTTATTCGAAGTTGTGAAAGATTTTACAATAGAAAATAGAACTGAATCGAAACACATACCAATATCTCTAACTATGCACACAGTGGACAAGACAGCATTGATAACATAATTTATATTGAAAAATATATTTGGGAGGATAATAAGACAAATTAGTATTTCGAAAATATTGATAATATTGAAAATCGTTTTCTTTTAAGCAATGCTATTTCAGTGATTGAGGTTGATGTTGATTATCAGTTCAGATATTTAATGATTTGTTGACTTCTGCTGGGAAGGGGTCTAAATTTAGAACAAGGCATAACTATGAACAATACAGAACAATAATAAATAGATATAAAGCATTAATTAAAGAGAAAAAGCATACATATGTAAAAGATAAAATTCATAAGCTATCGATATCAGCAATTTATCAAAATAGTAAAGAGTTTTGGTCTAATTTAAGAAATAAGCGACCTAAAAACGCAACATGCATTCCAATACTACATGTTACATGGTTTACATATTTTACTGCTTCATTCCAAGAATTTGATGATAATTCAACTGAAAATAATAGGGTACTCCTCGTTATGAAATCATAGAACAAGACCATACAACCGGGTGTGACAGAGTACATATTACACTGATAACAAGGAGAGTGAGATATATACTTTTCCATTAATTTATTGAAAAGGGATAAAGCTGGAGGGTGTGATAGATTGATTCGAGAAATGTTTATATGTGGAACAGATTCTTTCTTTATGAATATATGGTAAAATTATTACATGAAATTTTTTATAGTGGTATCTTCCCAGATATGTGGTCAAAAGGAGTAATAGTTCTTATTTATAAACATGGCCCAAATCATAATCCAGGAAATTATCATGGAATTACTTGATTACTTAGGCTATACTCAGTAACATTTACCAATCTATTATTAACAAAATAATTACAGATTGGGTAAATGACAGCAACAAAATAACTGAAGCACAAGCAGGTTTTAGGGCTAGTTACTCTACAGTAGATAATGTGTTTATATTATATGCAAGAATAGAGACATATATTTCTCTAGGAAGGGAAAGTTGTGTGTAGCCTTATTGATTTTAAAAAAGCATTTGATTATTTCAATAGGAAACGATTATTGCTTCTTCTCCAGAATGTTGGACCGTGTGGTAAACGTTTAGACAGTGTCAAAGCTATCTATAGAACATTTTATATAATTTTTAGAACAAATGACGGATTAACAGACTTTATCGAGTACCCAGTCAGCTTTAGGCAGAGATAGGTTATAGCCTGATATTATTTTGTCTGTATATAAATGAGTTTAACAAAAACACCTGATCTTACTGAAATTATGATGCTGTTATTTGCAGATGATATTGTTTTGCTTTCAGACACAATAATGGGCCTGCAAAGGCAACTGAATATTTTATATAATTATTGTCTAAAATGGAAACCTGCAAAATACTAAGATGGTAGTATTTAGACGAGAATGAAAAATGGTAAATGAAACAATTAAATTTAGTTCCACAGTATATTTATCTTGGTATATATGTCAACAGTCAAACTAGTTTAGCACAAATAACTGGACATTTAGCAATCAAAGGTAAAAGGATATTAATGGAGGTCTTGAAAACAATGTTATATTACAGAATATTTCCATTTCTTTCTTTTTGCAATATTTGCTACACAAATTGTGCCTATTTTCTTGTATGGATCAGAACTATGGGGTTTTCAGCAATTTGAATATATAGAAAGAATACATTGCCTCTAACCGTTTTTTAAACGTAAGTACATATGCAACAAATGCAATAATGAATGAAAATGTTTTGAAACTTTTAAGAATCTATATTGTAAAAGCATTAAAGTGTAGAGAAGAGGTAATTGCATTACATTAAACTGAACCATTATGTTAAGGTAGATAGTTGTTTTATAACGACATGTACTGTCACCTGCACCAGGAGTCAGGTGTTCAAAGAATGGTTAATCTGGCATTGGGTTTGTAAAAAAAAATATTTTAATTTGTAATATTTTTGGAAATGTAATATTCAGTAAATTTGTTAAAAAAAAAATTTGTTGTTGCCCAAACAGCTCGCTAATCGTTTTAACAACTGTTCCCAAAATGTCAATATATTGGTTCTTGTATATATATATATATATATATATATATATATATATATATATATATTGGCTTATGGTCTTACAATAAAGAATTGAATTGAATTGATTTAAATCGACACAAAAATTGATCAGAATTTACATATATAAGTAAGTTTTAATGCTAACCCTCTAAATATAATTGGGGTCCGGGGGTCATGTTGGGCACATTTTATCAAAAATCAGTTTGCATCATCGGATTCCTGGGAAAATACTTATTAGAATCAACTTCAAACATAAATTGAACATTATTTTTCCTAAACAGCCCAAATATGAAATGATTACAAGAGCAAAATTTGTAAACACCTATGATGTTCAAAAGCCCATTCCGTGTTTACATTTTAATACCACGAAGATGATATTAGTGTCAAATGAAAACTACAATAGTTTAGATGAAGAACTAGAAAGCAGGTGACAGGCATTCAATGTGAACAAGAAATTATAGAAATGGGATATTTTATGGAATCCACAAGGCAAAATGGTGTATGGTCACTTAATGATGTATTAGTCATGAATTTCAGTGAATATCCTTCACTAAAGTATGTTATACGGACCATGTGTGGGTAGTTTGGTGTACAAAACAAATTAGAGGGTACCGATTATGGTCTGACGTGAACGACAAAATTACATTTTTCAGGTACCCTCCAACACTGGCCACAAAGTAGTGGATCACAATGTTTTCACTGTTACCAGTTAGTTTCATGTTCAGAATATATTATGGCTTCCAAAAAAACACCCATTATAGTAGAGTTCGGGGAGGGGGGACGAGGACCCCGTGTAGCCCATGGCCTATATACTAAAATGTAAGTAGGCTAGCAAACACAATACCTTGTTTATTGTATACCATAAACTGCATTTGCCCAGTGATTGAATTTTCATCCACACTGTTTGAGGATTTCTGACGATAAAGTGCACAGGTGTCATGGCGTCTATCGAATAAAGCAGACCTGCATTGTTGATTATTTGCACAATCGTTCAAGCATGCGAAGAATATACTTCTCCTCACAATGTACAAGTCTAGTTCTTCGTAGCTAAAATCTTCGAAGCACCGAACACGTTTAAAGCGGACTGATGTATTGGAGCACGTTTGACCGCTGTCTGTCATCGACAGAGAACAGGAAATAAGTAACAAGATGGCTAAACAATACGGTACGTTTGAAACCTGGAAGCAACTCTTCATTGCGTCTGTTAGAAATTTAATATCCTGTTTATCTTTAATTTTGTTGGTTAGCTTCTTTGGGTAAATACCAAAACACTGCTCCACACCAAGATAAGAGAACTTGATTAATTGTATATATGTAGTTTTAGATTCTTTGTTCACCCTTTCACGTAAATGAAGAAGCAACTCTGTTCCAAATAATTTTCTTGTTTGTGGATAAATGTAGTTCTACTTACTAAGATTATGCATAATACACAGTTACACACGGACTTAACGGCAACCTTCCCTTACGTCTTCTCTAGAATATAATGTTTGTGTATATATGTAGTTGTAGCTACTGTGGTTAAGCATAATACACAAAACAACACTCTTTACTGATTTGCTAACTACCTCTGTATACATTTAATTATTCTGTCTCCTATAGCTATTGTGACGGAACATGCTCTTATCTTTTCGCCTGTGGCGATGTTAATTGTTTTAGAGGGCCGTGTGCAGCTTGGTTACGTAATACCCCCGCGCGACGGTGGTAGTCCTGCGTCCTAATACACACCCAGACCAGATGTGGAGGCCATGTGGAGAGTGGTTACGTAATACCTCCGAGCGACCATGGTACCTCTAGCGACCTGGCGACGGTCTGTCTGGCCATCTAAGAAAATATACCGTCTCTGGGAGTTGTGGAAATATCACATGATAGGTGAGGTACCACGTTGTGCCCCCAGGCGATATTCGCTGTCTCCGAACTAGTCTGAGATTTGTTGAATAAATAGATAGGATTTTAGATATCTCTGGGAGAAACATTGGAAGTATCCAGGGGAACGGACGTTGTCCAACTAAACGAAATATATTAGTTCAGACCGGACTTGGTAAATATATTTTTTTCTACTCTGTTGTATAACCTTGATGTGATTGATGTGACTTTAATATTTTAATACTGTATTATACCAATATTATTTAGACAGTGACTCCGGTAATCTGACGAAGTAAATTGTAGGCTTCACTGTTCTAAAATATTAAAGCGTAGCCAGTCATCCTAGAGGACCTAGGTAAACTGTAGGTTATTGTCTTTATTGTGATAGGTACCAGTATTAATTCTGTATTACAAGGTTACTGAATGAGTATTTTAGGGTTAATTAAAAATTAACCAGTTAGGAATAGAGTTGTAATTCCTTTATTAATTAAGTTCCCCTGGCAGCGTTTCTCAATTATTACACGTATGTGGGTTGTATCACGGTGAAGTGATTACAATATTGTGTAAACTGGACACCTAGTGATTAACTAATTAAGTGATTAGCTCTGGGTTGTTATTATATTGTTGTTGTTAATTAACTACTGCGGCAAGTACATTTGTCAGCATTAGAGTTAATACAGATTCCAAAGAGTATTGTGTTTTGTTGTGTTTTCTAGTGAACTAAACGTGCTACATAAATATATTTATATAAGATCTTATCTCTGATTATACCTAGAGCCGAGCCACTCGGGTAATAGCCTGCCCGATACAGAGAGATCTAATAGATATACAGTTAGGAGAGATATTTGGATAATCGTGTTTTATTCAGTTACGGGTATTATAGGATCCCCGTGACAGCTATGAACAAATTATGAATGCGAAGTTCAGTCACTGTAAAATGAAGAAAAACAGAACTGAAACGCAATATTTCAACATCTCTTAATTATTAATCAATACACAGTTGCACTTTTGTTCAAATTGTATAGTGCGTCGTCATATAATTTAATGTTAAAGGCTGCCGTTTGACATCAGGTAAATACATGTGTACGTTAGCAAGTCAACAGTTACTTGTTTTAGTAGATAAATATAGTTTATTTTGTTTAACTAGACCACATTTATTTATTAATAATCAGCAATTGGAAGTCAAACATTTGGTAATTTTGACATTGTCGTAGAGATGAAATCAACTACATTTTTTTTCATTAGTAGTTATGGATCTTTTATATACACCATCTCACAGACAGGGGAGCACATACCACCGCCTTTGATATGCCAGTCGTGGTGAACTGGCTTGAACAAGAAATAGCACACTGGGTCCACCGACGGGGATCGATCCAAGACCAACCATGCATAAGGTGAGCACTTTACCAGTGGGCACCAGTGGGCTACATTCTTCTCCAGAAAGGTATTATTCCATAATTCATTTATAATGTGTACTAGATTTAACAACACACTTTAATTTACCTATTTCTCTGAATTAGAATGTATCGGTCAGCAAGCGAATTTTTGGCAGACCCTTAAATTGTTTTAACTCTGTCACGTTAGTAAAACAATCAGTTAATGATGTTTAGCCCATAAGTATGGACTATAATGTTTAAACCACGACTGCACAATATATTTAAAACATAAACCCCGGTTGTTAGACGTGAAATATTTAATCATTCTGACAGCTTTTAGAGGAAATATGATACTAGTACATGTTTTCATTAGAAGCAAAATACATTTCCCACAGACAGGACAGCTGAACTGAACTGAACTGAACTTTATTTATACTCAGGCCGTAGTCTACGGCATATGAGGATATATACATGCAGAACTCAGTATAATTGGTGGGTTTACATTAATGTACATAAATACAAAGCTACACAAAAGATACACAGAATATCAGCCAGAGGATTTGAAAGTATCTATAATTAACCAACAGAATATAGAAAAAACATCACTGCATATTCAATATTTAATAAAGTAACTGGGCCTAATTGATACATGGTAAATATTGTGGCGGACGTACATAAACTGTGTGACGGACGTACATATCCGATATGAATGAATTTAATTTTAACATAAGATCAATACTGGTCTACCCAAAACCTCATAATTAGACTTTAATGGTGAAATAAAATAATAATTGAGGAAAAAAAGAATAAGGAAGATAAAGCTTTTTTCACAAAAACATCTTTGGAGCACATTGATTAATAAGTAATTATCAGTAATTGGATGTCAAACATTTGATAATTCTAACACAATCTTCAGGAAATATTTGTTACATTTTCCCATGCTCTTCCCACAGACATGACAGCACATACTATGACCTTCAATATACATGCTATCGTGGGGGATTGTTTGGGATGATACAAATAAGGATCCACAGGGGGATGTTTCAAGTTCTATGACTTTAGAATATAAGCCGAGCACTCAACTAGATCCCTATTTTCATGCTATTAGTTGTTATCTGTTTATTTATCATTATTTTCTATCTATGTTTTCTTATATTATCTTTTCTTTAACAATATATCTTGGGCCAAATTTGCAAAAGCAGCTTTTGTCTTACTCTTACGTGCATGTAAATACACACAATTACAGTGCTTAAACATCTGCGTTTAAGAAAAACAGGCTTTTTATGGCTATCAGAACTGCCCGTGCTAGAGGCCTAGGGCCTGAGTAGAACCAGGATGCGACCAGAATGAGGTGTTTAATTAGGAAATCTAACAGGATTATGCATCTGGTTTCCTAAGTATTTATCTGTCTACCTTTATCACTAGTAATCATTAGCTATATTTATAACATCCTCACCCCCACCCTCAGTTTAATATATTGTAGACTATTTTGGGGACAGTCTGAACTTTGAAAATAACGTTTTAAGGACTTGACATTTTCATCCGAATTATCTTACAAAAGTTTTGATAAGACAATACCTTCTCTGTGTTTATTACTAATTCTTTCATTGGGATTGTTTACAATGTTTTCAACTGTATAATGTATATTAGCAGAAATCTCACATTATAATTCCCAGCTCCCTAGGCCACCCTCGAGATTTTATTAAGTAGGCTAGACAGAAACACCATTTATTACTGCCTTATAGTAAAGGTCCTAACATCATTACAGAGCATGTTCCTATGAACACAATAACGATTTTTCTTATACACCCCTTGGGGAGAACACCATGCGTTATTTATGATAACACATACCCTGTTTACACACGTACGTGTGTTAACAATTTCAATACATACGACTGGCTGCTCCTAGGTGATGACCAGGTCACCAATGTCATATATTCAATGAAAAATAATACGATGGAAATGTGACGTATAGTTAAACTGACAATCATGTGCCTGTGACGCGTAAGTCAGCTACAAGTGCAAAGGGTTGTAAATATCTTTTAGTCGAAAACGATGTTAAAATTTGCTTAAAACCTGGTTTTTTGAGGATATGTAAGAAATAGAATAATACATTCGTGTCCGTTAGATACCATTTATTTCACAACTCGTTGTTTAAAAACGTATCAAAGTTGCTTTCACTCGTTAGATACATTTTAAAACAACTTGCTGTGAGATAAATAGTATCTAACGCCCACTCATGTATTATTCTATATGTATCTCTTAAAAGATTCATACTGCATTAGGAAAAATGTTTCTTCTAATGACTACGTGTCAGAATTACCAAATGTTTGACATCCAATAACCGATGATTAATTAATCAATGTGCTCTAGTGATTTCGTTAAACAAAACAAACTTTAAACTCTTACCTAAATTGTTCAATACTGGGATAGGTCCAGGTAAATGTCCTTTTAGTGTATTTAAACACGTTTACTAAATTTTGTTTGGCTTTATTCATGACAATGTTTTGTGTGACGGACGTACATACCAAAATGATGTACGTCTGTCACACACATTGTGAACATCTGTGTATAATTACTTCAATAAGTATATATGCGTATTGCTTTTATGACAGTTTTTATTTATAATATAAAGTTATGAACAAATGTGGTTTCTCCTTTGTTCTTAAAAAAAAAAACTTTTTATAAAATTTTGAGGTCATGTAACGAAGGCCTGTACGCACCCCAAAAATGATCAAAGTGTAAGAAATGTTATTTGTGTTATTTCATGCATACTTGCTTAATTCAATTTGTTTTTAAACATAACAATAATAATATTGCTTTTACTTTAAAAAACTGAAATTTGAATGTTTGCTCCCTGTTCTGTGACTTCATCATCCTTCTGGGCACCCCATGTTTCCATTCAAAAATTTAAAAATGAAATATATATATTTAAAAAGCTTTATAAATTATTAAACCCTCAATGTTGTAGTTTTTAAATGGAACCAATTATTGAAATTTAAACCAATATTGATAAACTGAGTAGGAGGTTGACCTTTTCATGGAATTGCCCAAAATATTTCCATTTCATGTTTTTTAAATATTTGCTACATAGATTTTGCCTATTTTGTTGTATGGATCTGAACTATGGGGTTTTCAGCAGTTTGAATGAATAGAAAGAATACAACACATTACTTGTAAACGTTTCTTAATAGTAAGCAAATATCCACCAAATGCTATGATCAGGCGAATGTGGAAGATATTTGAGACATCACAATTCTTTAATTCGATGTAAACAATATTGGATAAAATTGATACAAATTGCCCAACTTCAGATATCCACATAAAGCATACAATATGCTAAACTGTTTAAGTAATACAGGAGAATATATATGGGCTACTGCCATTAAGAAAACTTTATTTTTTCTAGGGTTTGGATATGTGTGGATTGTTCAGGTTGTGGGAGATGTGTTTTTATTTTTATTTGAATTAAACAAAGAATTACGGATATATAAAATAAACAGTGGATTGCAAAATTAACTCTAGTAGCAGATATGATATATATTGTAAATATAAAGTAACTTTCGAGCCAGAATTATATCTTACATGTCCTGCACTTTATTTGTATATGAGATATATAGCACATATCAGAATGGGTGGGGTTGGTTTATCAGTCAATAAGGGGAGATACATCTTTTAAAATAAAATAGAAAGAATTTGTGCATTATGTAATAGAAACGAAGTAGAAAATGAATTTCGTTTTATTATAAATTGTTCACTGTATGCGATATTAAGAAGTATGTATATTTCTAGAAAGTATTGCATTACCAGATCATGTTATATGTTTACTAACTTAATGGCAATATTGAATGAAAATGTCTTGAAACATTTAGGAATCTATATTGTAAAAGTATAAAGGTGTAGAGAAGAGGTAATTGCATTACATTAAACTGAACCATCGTGTGTTAAGGTAGATACTTGATTTAAAACATGTACTTAAAAATAATGTCACCTGCATTAGGGGCCAGATGTTCAAAGAATGGTTACGCTCACCATGGGCTTGTGAAAAAATAGTTTTGTAATATTTTTGGAAATGTAATATTCAATAATAAATGTTTCTGTTTTGTTTTGTTGCCCAAACGGCATGCTAATCGTTTTATTAACTCTTCCCAAAATGTCAATATACGAGTTCTTTTATATATGGGCTTATGGTCTTACATACAATAAAAAATTGAATTGAATTGATTTAAATTGATACAAAAACTTACATATTTACATATATAAGTATGTTTTCATGACAACCCCCTAAAAATAGTTGGGGTCCGGGGGTCATGATGGGCACATTTTATTAAAAGTTGGTATCTTCGGATTACTGGGGAAATATTCATTTAGTGTCACCTTCAAACATAAAATAAACACTATTTTTCCTAAAGGACCAAATCTGAGATGATTACGAAAGCAAAATTTAATAAATCCCTATCATGTTCAAAAGACAAAACCTTGTTTGATTTTAATGCCACGACGATGATATTGGTGTCCAATGAACAGCAGGTAACAGACATTCGATGTGTTCTTGTGAAAAAGATAATATTATAGAAATGGGATATTTTATGGAAACTACAAGGGAAAATGGTGTATGATCACTTAATGATGTATTAGTAATGAATTTCAAGGCATATCCTACACTAAAGCATGTCATACGGACCAGTAAATCATAAGCTTTGGTGTGATATATTATACACGTTACTGACGCATGTGTGGGTAGTTTGGTGTACAAAAAACATTAGAGGGTACCGATTATGGCTTGACGTCAACGACAAAATTACATTTTTAGGGTACCCTTCAACACTGGCCACAATTTAGTAATGGGTCACAATTACTGTTACCCGTTAGTTTCATGTTCAGGATACATTAGGGCTCCTGAAAAGACATTGTAGTAGAGTTGTGGGGGTGGGGGTGGGTGGGGTGGCAAGGACCCTATGTAGCCCATGGCCTATATGCTAAAATGTAAGTAGGCTAGCAAACACATTATCTTGTTTATTGTATATCATAAAATGCTTTTGCCCTGTGGTTGAATTTCCATCCACACTGTTTAAGGATTTCTGACGATAAAGTGCACAAGTGCCATGGCGTCTATCGAATAAAGCAGATCTGCATTGCTGATTCTTTGCACAGTCTTTCAAGCATGCGATGAATATACTTCTCCTCACACTGTACATCGGAGCCAAAATCCTCGAAGCACCAAACACGTTTAAAGCGGACTGGTGTATTGGAGCACGTTTGACCGCTGTCTGTCATTGACAGAGAACAGGAAATTAGTACCAAGATGGCTAAACGATATGGTACGTTTGAAACCTGGAAGCATCTCTTCATTGCGCCTGTTGGAAATTTATTCCCCTCTTTATCTTTAATTTAGTTATTTGGATTCTTTTGGTAAATACCAAAACACTGCTCCATATAAAGATAGGAGAAATTTATGAATTGTATATATATATAATGTAGTTTTATATTCTTTGTCTATGCATAGCTGACCTTTTCACGCAAAGGAAGAAAGAAAGAAATGTTTTATTTAACGACGCACTCAACACATTTATTTACGGTTATATGGCGTCAGACATATGGTTAAGGACCACACAGATTTTGATAGGAAACCCGCTGTCGCCACTACATGGGCTACTCTTTCCGATTAGCAGCAAGGGATCTTTTATTTGCGCTTCCCACAGGCAGGATAGCACAAACCATGGCCTTTGTTGAACCAGTTATGGATCACTGGTTGGTGCAAGTGGTCTACACCTACCCAATGAGCCTTGCGGAGCACTTACTCAGGGTTTAGAGTCGGAATCTGGATTAAAACTCCCATGCCTCGACTGGGATCCAAACCCAGTACCTACCAGCCTGTAGACCGATGGCCTAACCACGACGCCACCGAGGCCGGTCGCAAAGGAAGAATCAACTCTGTTTGTTTGTGTATAAATACAGTTGTCATAATATACAGTTACATACGGACTTAACAGCAACTTCCCCTTACGTCTTTTTTAGATATAATGTCTGTGTATACATGTAGTTGTAGCTTCGTATACATTTAGTTATTCTATTTTCTATACCTATGAACAAATTATAAATGCGTCTGTTTTGACGGATGTTCGTGGCTTCTGTTTAGAGATCTGTCGCTTGGCGCCGCTTTATGAATTGAACGCAATGTTTCAACATCTCTTAATTATTAATCAAGACATAGTTGCACTTACGGTGAAATTGTATAGTGTGTCGTCATATAGTTTAATGTTACATGTGTACGTTAGCAACGCATTTTCTAAGTCAACAGTTACTTGTTTTAGTAGATAAAGTTAGTTTGTTTTGTTTAACGACACCACTAGACCACATTTATTTATTAATAATCAGCTATTTGAAGTCAAACATTTGGTAATTTTGACATAGTCATAGACAGGGGAGCACATACCATGGCCTTTGATATACCAGTCGTGGTGAACTGGCTTGGACAAGAAATAGCCCATTGGGTCCACCGACGGGGATCGATCCCAGACCGACCACGCATAAGGCAATCGCTTTACCTGTGGGCTAAATCCCGCCCCTTGTTCCGGTATAAGACATGCTTACATGTTAATAATTTACACAGACAGGTTCGCCTGATTATTCCATTTGTATACATTGGCAATTTGTATTGATAAGAACCTTTGTATATCGAACTCAGTTCTAACATTAAACATACCAAGAAACTCAATAAAGTCATATTATTTCCTCTATTAAAGGGTCTAACATTCAAGTTATAGCATTCTTCTCCACAAAAGTATTACTTTATAAGTCATTTATAATGTGTACTGGATTTAAACTGTTCACATCTAACAACACACTTTAATTTACCTATTTCTCTGAATTAGAATGTATCAGACCCTTAAACTCTGGCACGATAGTAAAACAATCGGTTAATATTTTTAACCCATAAGTATGGATTATATTCTTTAATGTGTTTAACTACACTACTACTGCACACTATTTAAAACGTAAACCCAAGCTGTTGGATGTTAAATATTTAATCATTCTGACAGTCTCTTGTGGAAATATGCTGCATGTCTTCGCTAGAAGCAAGAGATATTTCCCACAGACAGGACAGCTTAACTGAACTGAACTGAACTTTATTTACACTCAGGCCGTAGTCTACGGCATATGAATATATATATGTATATATATATATATATATATATATATATATATATATATATATATATATATATATATATATATATATATACAGCAGTTAATAAAATTGTTGGTTGTACATTAATGTACATAAATACAAAGATACACAAAAAATACACCTGGGGGGACTTATTGCAAGCTACGGCTCTTTGTTAGAGTACCGCGTCGCTTACATTGGCTCACGGGCAACCGTGACTTTGGTGTATGGCGACGCGGTAACGAACACGACGAAGAGGAAGGGAAGAGGAAGGAGGAAGAGGAAACCTGCACCAGGGACGGCTCAGGGGGGACCTAAACTGGCGGCTCAACCGCCAGCGGCGGTCCTGTCTGCGTCGCCGCCCCCACCCCCAGAACCCGATCAACCAGTGCCAGCCGACGCAGATACATCTGAACAGACTGAGCCAGCGGACCAGTCGACGCCGCTGTTGGACACAGCGATCTGCGAAACTCCACGGCGTGCGTCTCCCGTTCCAACCCCTTCGAGGCGGTCGGCGTCGAGTCCCCCACCCCCGGGGGGCTCCGCCAAGACCCCTATGGATGGCGCTGCTGCGAAGCGGAAGGCCGTCACCCCACCGAGTAGTGACTAGCCAGCCAAGGCCCGGCCTTCCGCGACCGCCCGGGGCAGGGACGCCGCCTGGAGCCTAGCCATCTCCAAGATCAAGGGCCAGTACGCTCGATACTTGGTCGGGGACACCTCGGACACCAGCTCACTGCCGGGAGGCATTCTTGAGGGCAACTTTAAGAAGTTTCCTCACGGAGTTGAGTGTGCCATCCACGCCATGGAACTACGAGACGGGAAGTTTGGACTTGTGGTGACGTCGCGCCGAGATGATCTCTACAGACAGGGAATACTCTTCGAAGACATGGACAACTACACCATCCACAGAGTACTGAAGATCATCGCCGGTGCCCATTACGTCGAGCTAGCTAAGACCTTGCTAGCCCACCGTTGGAGGAAACTGGTGCCACAGTTCAACGCCAAGCACTTCATCTCGTCCCCGTAGTCGCCAACCGTTCCTAGGGCTTAGTTGGACTTTAATTGTGTTTTTTTTTTTTTTTGGTAAACAGTCCGACGCACTTTATTTTGGCAGCCCGTCTAAATTGCTCAAATCACCTTAAAACCCTTTCGGTCGAGCAGTCTAATTTTGTTCTTTGGACTTAAATTTTTGTGTTGGCTTTAGGTCTTTGACCTAACTACTAAATTCGTATTCCAAATTCCGCCCACCTTAAACTCACACGCCCCCCCCCCCCCCCCCGGACCGGACCATTTAGATCGGACTTTAAACTTTTAGACCTCCGTTCAAAATTATATGTCGAAATTATTCTCTTTTTTTTTAATATTATTAAATAGTCCGATCCTCTCTTCTTTCTCTTATTTATTTTTGGACTGTCCATCTAAAATGCTCCAAATTATATAAATATTCGGCCGAGCAGTCAATTTCTTCTTATTTTTTGGCTTGTAACTTTTTATTTATTATTATTTTTTTAATTCTATTAACTTTTTTACTAATAGCTATTTTCAAAATTCTGCCCATTTTCAACTCTATCCTCCCCTCATCCCGAGTCAGGCCACCGATCTTATCGGAGGTCGGACTCTGGATGGGCGTGTTCGAAACCCTAGTGGTATATGGACACGTTAAATTGTTATCTATCTATCTCTCTTCAAAAAATACACAATATCAACCAGAGGATTTGAAAGTATCTATAATTAACCAACAGAATATAGAAAGTTTTATAAGGACACCAGCTTTCTTAAAATTAAATAATTTAGTTTTCGTAGAGTATATATATATATATATATATATATATATATATTTTGGTTTAGTCTGACAGAAAGATGCTAAGTAACGATTTCTTTTATTATTGAAAAACATACATGTAAATATATAATGAAACTCATCTCCGATATCGTTGTTATTACACAATGGACATATTCTATTTTGCTGTGGTACATTTTTCCATCTCCCCGTTTCAGATATATAATATATAGTCAGATGTAGTTTGAGGGGCATGCACATGTGTAGTTAAATTATTTTTAACAGCTATGCATATGCTACCAGATTTTTACACATTATTTTAGTTTTCTTTTATTTAAGAATTGAACGTTATATTTTTTACGTTCATGCGATGTTAAACACCAAAACCGTTTTACACACTGTATAAATGTTAAATATTAAAAAACCCAGTCGAATTCTAATCTACGATGATTTACAACTGTATCAATACACAAATAAGAGAATTCCCTTAGAAAGTTACATTAGGTTTTTTTCGTCAAATCTCCGATTCATTATAATGATTTACATAAGGTTTTATAAATTTTAATTTCCTGAATCAAATGTGGATAAAAAGTTATAAAATTTAAAATAACTGACCATCAACTGATAACGCAAACAGGTTTTTTCAACGATCTATATACTTAAATGGAAAATTTATTGTAAAGCGGTTAGAGTAAGAATTGTGAACTAGCATAAGGGTGAGCGTCAAATTATTTAGAAGATTTATCAGTTACTATATTAAAATTGCAGTTGTCAAAAGTTGAATTAGTAAAAGGTGAAGACTGACTTGAAAGGGATAAAGTGGTTTCAGTGTTACTGTGTGTGTGGATTTCAGAGGAAATTTGTGATTGTGTGATATTCTCGGAAAGAACAGGTCGCGGAATTGTGTATATGTTTTCGCGCGTGTCAGTTGTCGATTTGGTGTTTTGTCAAATGTGACAAAGCTGCGCTCATTGATTTGTTGAGCATTCTCTGCTGTAACTTCTAATAGCAGATTCGTTTTCGTGGCCTGTCATATACATTATGTGTCTCAGTTCAAAACCGGAGACGTTTAAAACTTGAATTGTCACTGTCATTCACAGTGCAGACGATATCGGGGATTTCGTTGTTGGCATAATTGTTAAAAAGTAGTTCCGGTAATAACATTCTGTTTTTATTTGTTTACCGTAAAAGTGCAGTTTTCACGTTCATGGAAGAATGAACGTTTTGTTTTTTAGATCACGTGATAGCATTTTAACCAATCCAGACGCCTATTACAAAACAGTAATTATAAAATGGAATTATTTGTATATAGTGTGCAACCAGGTATATCTATATTATCAATATCATCAAGTGTGGTTTCAACTAAACATAAAATATCATAGTTTTTAATAAAGTTTTAAAATGATAGTATATACAATCTAGTTTTTAAATCACAAACATACAATATTTACACAGTCACAAAATATGTTCATTCTGTTTGTATCACAACGTAGTTTCGATAACTTATTCGGAGCAGTTTGGTTATCGCCAGCGTCGATCCTCCAGTCTGGAGCTCCACGCGGTAAGACGTGTTTGTTTCGCTTGTGCACACTGCACGTGCTTTCGTGTGCTCGACTTGGGGTCCTTCATTTCGTTGTTTTTGTCAGCGAAATGAAGTTTTCTACTGGGATGTATGCGGCCATTGGAACTGATTGAACGCTGGAACGCTTCTCGTTTCGACAGTCTGCACCACCAGGTTGGATTCTTTTTCAGCGAGATTCCTCGCCTCCACGTTTTTCTCCGTCTGACTATGTTGACTTGTTTTTTCGTGACTCGTATGACGGCCATTCTGTAGAACGCCACGGTTGTTCGCGTTTAGTCTCTATATGTCCGAGCCTGTCCTAGCAGCACTGGAAGATTGACCGCCACACTCTAAGAAGAAATAGGAAGCGGGGTCGGCCCCTACTACTCTTTTTCTAGACTTTACATTGTTTTATAGTGATACCATCTCGTATCCTCCGGAGTCGGGCCCGTCCGCACCACTATACCAACCCATGACGACTGGACTATACCCTAGTCTGATACTCTACTCGTTCAGACGGATCCGGCTTCTCAAGATCTGTATTTCAGCACAGCACTACACCTTCAACGTCTATCGACTGTCAATCTAGGGGTTTTCTTGACGGGATGCAACCCATCTCGTCCCTTTAAGCTGTGCACCCAAACGGCCTTAACGAGGCCACTCGCGTGGACATATCGGTCGGACTTTAAACGTTTAGATCTGCGTTCAAAATTTTATGTCGAAATTACTTCGTTTTTGTAATATTATTAAATAGTCCGATCCTCTCTTCTTTCTCTTATTTAATTTTGGACTGTCCTTCTAAAATGCTCCAAATTATATAAATATTCGGCCGAGCAGTCAATTCTTTTTTATTTTTGGCTTGTAACCTTTTTCTTTTTTTTCTTTAATTTATTAACTTTTTTTTACTAAGTGCTATTTTCAAAATTCTGCCCATTTCCCCCCCCCCCCCCCTCCATCCCGAGTCAGGCCACCGATCTTATCGGAGGTCGGACTCGGGATGGGCGTGTTCGAAACCCTAGTGGTATATGGGCACGTTAAACTAGTTATCATCATCATCCGGCTGTCCTTGGCACGCTGTTCTCTCGGGGAGGAGTAGTTGTGAGCTCGCTTGTTGGGATTGATGTTTCTAACTCTGATACGTTCTTGTTACTGTCATGCAACTGAGTTTTACAATCACTGACATAGCTTGACATAGTTCAATAGCTTGTAACCGTTTCTCAATGCCTTCTATTTTGTCTGTTGTTTGTGAGACGACAAGAAAGGTATTCGATATTTTGTAAAATTTCTGAAATACCTGATTAGTCCATGGTGGAATATGGGGATGCTGTTGTAACGCTTGTCCCTGTAACACAGGCTGAATTTGGTAAGCTGGGTTACCATATTTCAGTGAGAGTTTAAAGTTTTGTTTTGTTTAACGACACCATTAGAGCAGATTGATTTATTGGATGTCATCCATTTGGTATTTTTTACATAGAGTCTTAGAGAGGAAATCCGCTACATTTGTTCCATTAGTAACAAGGGATCTTTTATGTGCACCATTGCACAGACAGGATAGCACATACCACGTCCTTTGATATGCAAGTCGTGGTGCACTGGCTGGAACGAGACGTAGCCCAATGGACCTACCGACGGGGATCGATCCCAAACTGACTTTGCATCAAGGGAATGTTTTACTACTGGGCTATGTCCCGCCCCTTTGGTGAGAGAGTCAACGAAGGGTTAAACAAAACCTACTACTGTGTGTTGTCCTTCGTTTGCTTCGGCTCGTTGGTATTTCTTTCACTCTTCTTATTATCTGGTATCGTTACTGGCATGAGGCATGAGGATATTTTGTCAGGTACCACGTATGTACAATTCGTTTACATTATAATTGTATTAAGCACACAAAAAACTATTTAAAATACGGGAGATAATTTTTCGTCAAACTCCCACCATCTTGTCACATGACTCATACCACGTCATTTGATTTACTTGTCATGTGGCATTGGTTAGAAATGATACAAAAAAAAACATTTTCTGCAAAACATGAAATATGTCTTTATGACAACCAGGGTCTGGTGTATTCTGACATAAACTGACAACCTCACTGAAACTGTTGTTTCTACAGTGCAACCTAATATAATGTACACCTCAAAAGGCATATATATTGCACACAGTTTTGTACAAATGCAATATGTCATATTAAACAACAAAATGTTTTAAAATAAAACTTCTGAAGATATTCACTTTCAGTTGGGTGTGTGTACTCAGGTATATATGTAGAGACAACAAAGATAGTCAGAGTACCTCTACCCTTTTAAAGAATTCCATTAAAACACATGCACTTGATTGATCCCTAGATTATGAAGACCTTAACAGGCACATCAAAGAAATATCCGTATTAAAAAAAATGCACTGTTTAAGGAAGGAAACACCAGCATGACTGTACCTGTATGAAGTAACGACTTAATGTCCTGAACATTAGTATTGGGAGGAAATCCTGTATGCTGAGTGTGGGTGTCTTCAAGTTACCAGGTGAGGGAATTTAAAATCCATCGGCCATGCTGATTTTTATAATGAATCATCAAAACCATTGCCAGCCACCAATATTCCTGACTATATTTTATTTATAGCCTACTGTAGTTGGAGGTTTTAATAGATGTGATATCTGGACTTATCATGCAGTGTTCACACATTTATTTTTGATTAATTACTGAAAAAAGCTATTTTTAAATGACAAAATCATCCAAACATCTATTTCCTTGCATTATTTTCTAATCCAGATGAATACAATATGTATATTGGATGTATTCCTACAATTTGTAATCCAGCATTTTATTTAGCTAGTAACTTTAGGTAATACAGCTTTAACAATAAAATAAATTATCAACTTAATCCAAGGCAGATCATCAAATCTGAAAAAAATCGATTCTGAATCAAGCATAAACTCAAAATGCTCTTCATGAGATAAGTGATTATTAAGGGAAAAATTGACCTGGAGATCTAAATATATGTTTAACAACCTTATTGTTATGTATAAACAAGAACAGAAGGCGAAATAGTGGAAACAAATTTAATTATGTTTTTGGTAAAGTTTTTCTTCAAATTTACTTTCAATTTTGCATAAAAATACAAATTTGTCTAAAATATACCTTAGCACCCTATAAATATCTCAAAATGACAATAAAAATCAAGTTCTTTACAAATTTAAGTTTTCAGAATTTCATACATGAAAATTAACTATGTTAATGGAAACTAAAGACATTAACCCACTATTGGCACACGCTATTTTTAATATAAAAATAAATTGCTATTAAAATCTTAGTTCAGGTTGCCTATATATAATACCATATTTAAGAGCAGTTGTATATGGCAAGTCAAATACCGTGTAAAAAGATACAGAGATTATTGTCACGGTCAAGGTCATTGTGAACTTGCATGGTCGAGTGATGGCTAATTAATTAACCAGTATAATTTAATTAAATAAAATGACAAAATCATAATATTTTTTACTATGCACTGAATATGTGCTATAGGGTGTATACTACCAAATCAAATCCCATACACGACAATAGTAACATATGTGGCTAAAACTCCTACCTGTAGCGTATCAATTGACATAAACGCCACGGATATAAATACTACCACCCCTCACACTTAAAGTGAATCAGAAAAAATTGGGGGTCAAGCTACTCGTTTCTGAGATAACGGGTAGCGTCTATGACTACCCTAGTTTCGCACAAAATTCGAGCACTTTTTTTTTACAGGTACCCCTTACATGTTTCAAGCACAAGGCTACTTGACACATTGGTACTAGATGAAATACAATTGCATATTTTTTTTACCCAGATGAAACTATTATTTTTTACAACCAACACACTCACATTTATAACCAATCATAGGACTTGTGGTGTTCACTTCTCTATCAAAAGTTGGGTACACCTCGAACTTTGACCCAGCCGGAAGTTATTTGGTTTAGTACTACCTAAAAGCATTATTTTCTGTATTTCTAAACAGTGCACCACAACTGGTCAAAGATCGTGGTATGTGCTTTCCTTTCTGTGAAACAAATCCATATAAAAGATCCCTTGCTGCATTAGGATTACCATATGTCTGACATCTAATAGCCGATGAATAATTAATCAGTGTGCACTAGTGGTGTAGTTAAACAAAACAAACTAGAGTAACCGTGAACCGACCTATTAACGGTAACTGCTTTTTACGCACGCGTATTTTAATGTACGATCGAGTTGATGCAATAATGTTTTACCTCATTCAATTTACTATCGAAATCAGCCAACAAAATGTATATAACCATATCAGTTTTTGTTGTGAAGAGATTAAATGAACAAGCTATTGTTTTCTAATAGTGGCGCGTATCACGTGACATTTTCAAATATCTGATGGAATGAATCTGCGAAGCAGACGAGACTTTGTCAAAGATCACAGTGTAAAATATTTGGTTATAAAATGTAGGTGTGTTTAATATTATCCATTATATAAGAGAACGGAGAACCAGAAGTACTTGAACCCCGAAATACGTTTTCTACAGTGGGAAGCGTAGCTCTCGACAGTAACCGTGGCTGTTTACACAGCTCGTTAGTTGCAAAGAGGAACCCCACACGTGTGCCATCTGATGTCTGGATCCATCGTGTAGCACCATGGAAAGCCTACTTCATCAGGATCTCTACAGAAGTTTTCTGCTGCAGCAAGAGATGCGTCTGGATAACTAGCCGGGTTCGTTCTGTCGTGTCCGTGTGGTGTTTGCTGGTCAAATCTCTGACACTTGATTCCAGATTCGATGGTCATTTTTCTCCCGGCATACACCGTGTGTCCGTTGACAACACTGTGACATTCAGGTTGCGGCAAAGAATCACAGTCGTTTGCAAGAATATTGAAAAAATTATAACTTAGTATTTACCTTGTTTATAATATATCGTAAAATGCGTTTGATCAGTGATTGGATTTCCATCCAGGCCATTTGAGGTTTTCTGACGATAAACGTCGTCTGACAATGAGTAATTGTGATACTTGGTCTTAAGTATAAAAGAAGAAACACGAAGAGTTTTTCTATTACTTTTACCTCATGGCATAATTACTCATTTGTTTAGAAAGGTGGGGGTAGACATTAGCAGTAGAGTTCTCGCCTGAGGCACGATTAGTTGGGTGCCTAACATCGTGTACTACACCTATGGGTAAGACAGTAAGACAGATGGCAACATTCTCAGCAGATACACGAAGGATATCTCGTATTACGTAGAAGAAAAATTCATTATTTGTATACAGGGCGTCGTATAGCTTAGCAGTAGAGTCCTCGTCTGAGACACGACTGATTTGTGGCTTGACAACTAGTACCTCAAGTCATTTGTAAACCTATGGGATCGACCGACTTCTAATCTTGAAGCAGGAATGGCAACATTACCACAAATGAATGTGTAATAATATTGACTTGTGGATATTTGTATATAACTATTGTTTTATATTAATGTATTGGTTTTATTTGTTTTCATGTAATTAATGATTTTATTTCCACAAACAGGTAATGAATTACAACAGATTGTGTACCTTTAATTATTGTATTCTTACTAATGACAAGTTGATTACTATTTTCAGGTATCTTGGCTTGTTACAAACTGCACAAGCATGTATGACACCTTGCACAACTTAGTAACAATAGCACTATCGTCCATGCGCCGCGCCTGTCATATTGTTTCCAGCTTGGATACAGTGTAAGCTGATGTGGTTTTAGTTTTCTTGTATGAAGTGGTAGCTTACTATAGTTCACTGTTTCCTTAAATACTGGTGTACGTCTGGTATTGTGGTCCACATTATATTTTGCTCTTCTGGTTCATTTATCGAAGATATTCCTAAAGAAGATTTAAGGTTAGTTATAGTGTTTATTTATTATTAGGTTACTCTATAATAACATCTATTTTAATGTAAATGTAACTGACTAAATAATGCTTTATAATAAGTAATTATTATATCTTTCTGTATAACTTTATAAACTGTACAGTGTAATATTAATTTTTGTTAATTCAGTATTTTGATTAATCTAAATCTAAATATGTGATCAAACATAATTTAGTATGAATGCAATGTGTATGTTTGTGATGATGAACACTTTAGAGATTGTTGTATTTTATTATATATTTTATGAAACATAACGTGTCTGCGTGGTTATTTATTATTGTAATTCTTTTATGCACATACGTCAATCCTTTTAAGTGTGACCAGTTCCATTTACTCTGGTGTCACATACTTGGTATGTAATATATTTGTATATGTATTTTTATAATATAATTCTTATTTCAGGATATTTATGTATTTCACATGATTGAGAATATCTTGTGTATTGTGATTTGTTATAATGGAGATATATGTTAAATCATTATTTGGAGATGTGAGTGATAATGTATATTGTGTATGTATGTATTATAACTATGTCTGTTGTAATCATAAGACGTATTTTGTGTTATGCATTGATTACTTTTATATGTCATGTCATGTTAAATACTATAATTTAAATAGTGGAATATATGTATTGTGTGTCCTGAGATTTATATATGCATAATGAATGTATTGTTATTTTGTATTTTAATTATATTGTTACAGGGTGATATAAAAATAGAAAATACTATCGACCATTAAAGTGCCGTTAGACCCTAAACAATGCAGTTGTTGTCATTTATTCCAAAACGATGATGCTACTACATTTGGAGCCTACGTAGGGACCAACAGCGGGCTAACAGATGGTTTGGATGGAGTTTGACAGTGCAGGATTGACCTTCGCCCTTTACAGAATGACATCCTAACATGAGTATCCTTGACATTTGTGATCGTGATTTTTGTGAACATTTTAAAGGAATTCCACTTGGACATTATTGTGTGTGCTGCAGTATTGACTTTTCTATGGACTTGTGTCATTTGTGAGTTTTATTTTTGTATTTTATATGATCGTATGATTAGTATTCATTTTAATGAGTTCTCAGATAAATAATGTGTTAGTTTTACGCAATAATCAAGTGTTTTGATACATTTGGACTATATTACTTAGCACGTGCATAATTGTTTTCTTTTGATCATTGTCTTGTTTTTCTTTTTCTTTTCTTTTTAATATTTTTTGGGTTTAATACCGGCTATAATACTTTAACAAATGTTAAATGATGTGTTCATCCGAGCAGATGTGTTGAGTGTTTAAAACAGTAAATGCTATGTAAGTTTAAACTTAAACTTAATTTAAACTTAAAGTTTAGGTTGTTAGATCCATAGTCAACAACAATCAGTTAGTGGTAGCATTAGTTGTTTCAGTGGTATTAGTTGCTGGTTGTTTTCTCTTTGGCCTTTCTTATTCTTTTCATTTTTCTTTTCTACATTTTATGTGCACATGCAATACTAACCATGTAATTCATTGTTTATTTGCAGCATATTCCTGTATAGTCGTTGTTTGTTTCAGCGCCATACACAAGATAAAATGGCTGAATATATTTAGCTACTTGTAGTCTGGTGTAATATCTCATATTTCTGTACATAATTTTTCATTTTCAGTTTCTGTGAATGTTACTGTTTCACCATGTCTGAACCTACAAGCGAGGAAGTTCGACAACTTGTTTCTGCATTCCAAAAGTTGAAACCATAGCCAAAAGCAGATAGTGCTGAAGAGTTAGTTGAGTGGATGTCTAGCTATGTACAGTCAGCAGATACATCAGGTTCTTTAAAAGCTGATTTCCCAACAACTATTACTTTATATCAACCTCCAAAATTGCCTTTCTTTTCAGATGACTCCAAATGCGAAACTACGTTCGATCTTTGGAAACATCAGTATAACTGTTTGCTGAAAAATTAATCTTTGTCTCGTAGGGTGCTATTTATAGTACAGCAGTCATTGCGTGGTAAAGCTGCTATAGTTGCTATGACTATAGAACCTGGTGGTGATGTAAATGAATTAGTTTCTAAGCTTGAAGATATGTTTGGTAGTGTTGTCCGTGGTCAAAGTCTTCTTTCAGGGTTCTATAGCGCACGTCAGACAGAAGATGAAGATCTTACATCATGGGCATGTCGACTTGAGGAGATCCTTAACAGTTTCAGCCCATGATAGTCTCACAACTACATCCAGGGATGAACTGCTGCATAATCAGCTGTGGTCAGGACGCAGATCTCAGAGACAAGTCAGCATACCTGTTCGACCAAGGTGGAAGCTTTGGAAATCTTCTGAGGTCGCTGAGACGTATGGAAGCTGACATGTCCGAGAGACAGCCAACGAAGAAGACTGTGAGTAAAGCTGCCACATCAACTGAGACATGTGAACTACGGGAGATGAAAGGTATTATTAAACAGCTATCAGACGACGTTGCTAAACTCAAGAACTCTTCTGGTAACTATGATAAACCTACTACACAGCAGCAGCCACGTCGATACTTGAGACAACAGCAGCCACAACAGCTTCCGTTTGTCAAGCAAAGAGAACGTCAACCACCAAGAGGTGAACCAGTTTGTCTCCGCTGTGGGCAACCAGAATACCTGAAGTATGGATGCAGGGTAAGGTTAGACCATTCCCGACATCCTTTAAACTAGAATCAATCTATGGGGATGGGCGACCTGTAGATTCTAGGTTTAAAACGCCCCATTAATATGCTAGAGCAAAATAAATCTGATTTAGTTGGAAATCCAAATGAGAGTGAAGTAACTGTCAATGGTATCCCAACTAAGGCATTGTTGGATACTGGTTCCACTGTATACACCATTTATGAACGTTTTTATAAAAATAGTTTTCCTGATGTAGCCATGAATCCTTTGGATGTTATTTTAAAGATTGAATGTGCTGATGGCCAACAACTTCCATATCATGGTTATAGGTAAGTGGAGTTACAAGCAAAGGGTTCTAATGGAATCAAGCAGCCATGTCTTCTGTTAGTAGTTCCCGACAGTTCTTATGACATGAAAGTTGCACTGCTTCTAGGTACGAATGTCCTGTCTACATTTATGGATGAGTGCAGATTACAACATGGTAATCGTTTCCTAAAGGAAGCAGATATTCATACTCCATGGTATCTGGCTTTCAGGTGTATGTTGATTCAGGATAAAGAATTATCCAAACAACATTTGTCTTTGGGGAAAGTGAGAAGTGCACCCTCATACCTTTTCTGTCCTCTTTTTAAAATTTAATCTTTCATCAAACATCTGTGTGGACGTTTTGAAGTACTTCTTTAACTAATTTATTTTAGTGTAGATTATTTTAGATGCGTTATTGATCATTCATCTATGTAACTGTTAACTTCTCTGTGGATTATTTTATTAATAATTTTAATGTTTTTTAATTAATACTGATCAACCAAACTTTGTTCGTGTGCTGGGTTGCCTTAAAATTTTCATTTATTCACCTTTGTTTCTGAAATGCATGTATCAATGAACGTAACTTTGACCATGTGCTAAAATATAAGTAAGCAGAGAAATACCTTACCTTGTTTATTATATATCATAAAATACTTTTGTCCAGCTACTGAATTTTCATCCACACTGTTTGAGGATCTCTGACGATAAAGTGCACAGGTGGCATGGCGTCTGTCGAATAAAGCAGACCTGCACTGTTGATTCTTTGCACAGTCTTTCAAGCATGCGAAGAATAAACTTCTCCTCACACTGTACAAGTCTAGCTCTTCGGAGCCAAAATCCTCGAAGCACCAAACACGTTTAAAGCGGACTGGTGTACTGGTGCACGTTTGACTGCTGTCTGTCATCCACAGAGAACAGTAAACAAGTAACAAGATGGTTAAACGACATGGAAGGTATGAAACATAGACATTACTCTTCATTGCGTCTGCTAGAGTGTTGTGAAAACAACAAAAACACTGTTCCACACAAACATAGGAGGAAATCTCCGTTGCATCTATTTGAGAACTGGTTAAACCATAAGACTTGTCTATGTATAATACACCTTTCCACAGAAATGTAGACCTAATTCTCTATTGTGTCTATTAATAAAACAATTATTTGTGTTTAAATGTTGTTACAGTTGTCACGGTTATGCATGCAATACAGTTACAAACATAACAGCAGCTTTCTCTTATGTTTGTTCGAAGATTTGATGTTTGCATTTAACATCTATGGTTAATTAAATATGATGCAGCTCTTAATGGATTTGCTATTTTTGTATACATTTAAGTGTTTTAGCTCCCATAGCTATCCACAAATTATTAATGTGCTTTTAATGTTTCTTCTTCCGTATTTTCATTTATCCCCATATTAGAGGTATATTACTTTGCAGAGCTTTATGCGAATAAGAACACCGTAAAATTACAAAGAATAGAACTGGGGAAAATAACATATCTCAAAATCAATATTGTAATATATTTTAGTTATATATCGATCAATGAGTTTGACATTTTGGTGGAACTGTGCTACTGTGTCTTCATAGCTTAATGTAATAAGCTGCCGTATGACATCAGGTAATTACGCATGTTCCAGTAACGGTCACGCTAAATAGGTTTTAACGATTTGCACTGGCTCGCTTGCCGATTCCATTTGCAGTCTTTGGGAATTTATTTCTCGTTCCAGCTAGTGAACCACCATCAAAGGCCGTGGTATGTACTATAATGTCTGTGGGATGGTGAATGTAAATGATCCCTGGCTGCTAATCAGAAAGAGTAGCCCATGAAGTGGCGACAGCGGGTTTCCTCTCTCATTATCTGTGTGTTCCATAATCATATGTCTGACGCCATATAACCGTAAATAAAATGTGTTGAGTGCGTCGTGAAATAAAACATCTCTTTCTTTTTTCTTTGGGAATTTGTATTTATGGGAACCTCTGTATATCTAGCTCAGTACTGACACTACACATACCAAGAAAAGATAATAAAGCCATGTTAATTCCTTTATTAAAGGGCCTAACATTCAAGCTACAGCATTCTTCTCCAGAAAAGTATTACTTCACAAGTCATTTATAATATGTTCTGGATTTAAAATGTTCACAACTGACAACACACTTTAATTTACTTACATCGCTGAATTAGAATGTATCAGAATCCTTGTTATCGGTTGGAAAGTTACTTTTTGTCAGACCCTTAAATATTTTAATTCTGGCACGTTAGTATTAACCCATGAATATGGATTATATAAAAAAAGATGTTGGGCTGAATCTATGCAGCCTATTTATGTCTTACACGTATGTAACTACGAGCATGTACAATGCTTAAACACCTGCGTTTAAGTAAAACATGCTGCGTAAATTCGGCCAGTTTTGTTTAACTACAACACTACTGCACACTTTTTAAAACGTAAACCCTGGTAGTTGTTTGTCAAATATTTAATAATTCCGACAGCCTTTAGAGAAAATCCGCTATATGTTTTCATTAGAAGCAACATATATTTTTTACAGACAGGACAGCACATACCACGTTGTTTTATTTACCAGTCATGTGGCATTGGTTGGAAATAAAAAACATGACATACGTTCAAGCTGTTAACGTCAAAGATTTAACAATGAAATGAAAGCATTCTTTTCTGTATCTTCGAGTAACTGTGAACCGGCCTATTAACGGGAACTGGTTTCTATCGAATTTGCTATCGAAGTCAACTATCAAATATGTATAACCATGTCATATTTTGTTGTGAAGATATTAAATGTAAGGCTATTGTTGTTCACCAACACTTTGACAAAGACAACAGTGTAAAACGTTTGCTTATAAAATTTAGGTTTGTTTAATAGTACAATTTGTTTTTTTAATAGCGCTACAATGCCGTCATCTATACATATATTTCTATATTATTAAAACATGTATGCCTACTAATCCTTTTGTCATTAATTTTGTGCAGTTTGTTTTGGGGATGATTGTGTTAATTCAACAAAAGGATTCCGATTTCAGGGTTCACGCGAGTTAGTTGTAAATAGACGGGGTTTTAGTATAACCCGGGTGACGATATTGCACTATAGGTTTCAAATCTCGGTTTCCTTCCTTTGATCATTACTAAGGTGCGACAGTTTTCCCCCTGTCTAATTCGACCGCAGGAGGCGTGTGCAGAAGATTATACCGGGTGGGTGTGTTGGGGAGGGGGTCTAGACTGTGGTTAGCCACGTTTCTAGGGATGTTCGGGTAATGCGCATCCGGAATTTATAACATATTTTATTGCATATAATATATAAAAGGATTGTGCACAAGATATTCAACTTACGAGGCCCTCTCCTAATTACAAATATTATAACATTATAGGTGACTACTATTACTACAAATGTTTAAAACAAAGTAAATACACAAACATTCAAGCAAAACAAATGAACAGTGCAGACAAAGTGAAACCGAAGAAAGACTACAATAAATATTCAGAACAAAGTTAATACATAGAATATCAAGCAAAATAGATTTATAGTGTGAATAAAGTGCTTAAAAAAAAGAAGAAAGAAAAATGAGGAAACTAACGTAGTTTATCTTTCTAATCAGACCATATTTGATTTATTGAATCTTTCTGTTTGATTAATGTATTTTTGAACATAATGAAATATTTGCTTGTTTGTGTCGTCACTTAATGTGGTTCTACCGTTTGGTACTAACTGGAGGCTTTTTTGTACAACTGTACTTAAAGAGTCTAATAGATGTTTTCTTTGCTGGGTATAAAGTTTACGCTGAAAGACGTTATGGCAGCTGCTCTCATAATGATACCCACATTTGCAGGATGGATCTTGAACTAGTCCACAGCGATATAACTTAGCGTGCCTTAATCTTGTATGTAAGATATTTTCCTTTCGATTTCAACATAAGTGGAACGAAGGTACCTTGTAACCTTCAGGTGCAACTGCTTTTTTAAAGGTTGAAATTTGCTCACAGTTTCTAATTTCTAATGGTAAGGTGTTCCACTGATTAATAGTCGAATGAAAACAAGATAGTTTTAATATATTAGTTCTGGCAAACGGAATAGATATATCGTTTTGGTTTCTTAGTCTATAATGAACACGCTGGTCTACCCTAGGCGGAATGCAGTTCGTCAAAAAGTCAGGAGCCATACCATTAAGTATTCTAAACATAGTACTTAATTTTGTTTGCCTTTCGACATTCAGAAAGGGTAACCAAACCAGTTTCTAAATATAGAGCATTTCGTGATGCAAACATAGGTAGACCTGTTATTAATCTTTCAGTTTCAAGTTGAACTTTTTCTAGATGTTCTTCGTCTAAAACAGAGCATCCGTCCCAAACTTCAGATGCATATTCAAATGCTGGACGTATAAACGTTGTATATATTTGCATACATATTTGTCGATATAGAGAATAGTTGTATTTCTTCAACGCAGAAACCATAGATGAAGCCAATTTAGATATTTTTCTACTTGATATCTAGTTTGCTATCCAGTTAAGTAATCGACCTGTTATACAGTATCGCTCCAACGAATAAATTAACCCTTTATGCCATACTCTATCAAAGGCTTTATATATATATATATATTAAAGAATGAAATTCGCTTTGGGAAGGGATTGGGGGGTCGTCTGCTGAAATCCTTCCTCTGCACATGTGCCTAGATTGGTACATCAAATGCCGTGATATGCAGTGTTTTTAAAAGATCCCACGTGGAAGGAGTAGCCCATGTGGCATACATAATAACATTGCTATCAACAAATCTAAATCTTAACTGGCAAAATCCATTAACACATTCAAGTTCGCACATGACAAAATCCATTAGATGTTTTAGTAAAGGAGTCAAGGCCAGAAAAAATGGCTGAGCACAACACCCACTTTACAGTTGCTTTGTCACTTTAGGCAGCTTGGGGGGATGCCTTTGGAACATTCGTAGCCCTGATTGAACTGTGGCAGCAACAATAGGTGACATCCTATTTTCTAACATGAGAGGTGGGGTGGTGGCTTAGGTGCAAAACACAACAATTTGATTTGGTTTTCTCGGCTTCTACAACAGATATTCTTCAGCAATTGTTGTAAATACTATATCAATGATGTAAGCCTTTATAATGGTGTTCAGCTAGCAGCGATATGGATATGACCTTTTTCAAAATGGCCCCCATTTACCAATATAGCTGTCAATATATATTACAAAAAGAGGCCTAGAAAATGTATGAGCACAACACCCAATACAAAGCTGGTTTGTCACTTCAGGCTGTTTGGGCGATGCATCTGGAATATTCCCTAGCCCTGATGTAGAGTTGAATTGTGGCAGCACCAATAGGTGAGAGACTATTTTCTAACCGGGGGTGGGGTTGCTTAGGTGCAAATCTCTACAATTTGATTTGTATTTCTTGTCTTCTACAACGAATATCCTTCAGGATTTGTTGTTAATAATATGTCATTAAAGTAAGCCTTTATATTGTTGTTCACTCACGCCATCTCGTCTGGAAAGTAACCGTGGTTGTTTACTCAGCTCGTTAGTTGCAAAGAGGAACTTCACACGTGTGCCATCTGATGTCTGGATCCATCGTGTAACACCAAGGGATCCCATATCCGTCAGGATCTCTGCAGAAGTGTTCTGCTGCAGCAAGAGATGCGTCTGGATAACTAGCCAGGTTGGTTCGACTCTGTCCGTGTGGTGTTTGCTGGTCAAATCTCTGACACGTGATTCCAGATTCGGTGGTCATCTTTCTCCCGGCATACACCGCGTATCCGTTGACAACACGGTAACATTCAGGTTGCAGCGAAGAATCACAGTCGTTTGTAAGAATATGGAAAGAAATGATAACTTGGTATACCTTGTTTGTAATATATCGTGAAATGTGTTTGCCTAGTGACTGAATTTTGATCCAGGCCATTTGAGGGTTTCTGACGATAAACGTCTGACAGTGAGTAATTGTGATACTTGGTCTTAAGTATAAAAGAAGAAACACGAAGAGTATCCCTATTACTCTTACCTCGTGGCATAATTACTCGTTTGTTTAGAAACGTGGAGTGGGTAGACATTAGCTGTAGAGTTCTCGCCTGAGGCACGATTAATTGGGTGACGAACAACCTGTACTACAACTATGGGTCTGACTATTTTCTAATCTTGAAGAAGGGATGGCAACATTCTCAGCAGATACACGAAGGATATCTCTTATCCCATAAAAGCAATGAATCGTTTGTATACAGGGCTGGTATAGCTTAGCAGTAGAGTTCTCGCCTGAGACACGATTGATTTCGTGTTCGACAACCAGTACCTCAAGTCATTTGTAAAACCGTGGGTTTAACTGACTTCGAAACAAGTTTGAAATAGAAAGATTTATTTTATACAAGAATTGCAATTACGAATTTTTTAATGAACAATGGACACAATGGCTTAATCTCTTTGGCTGAAACGTATTTCCTAACAATAGCTTGTTTCAAATTCCAGGGCTTTTTTGTTTCGCGATAGTATAAATTTACCCCCCCCCCCCCCCCCCCCCAATGTATTTATTTTATTTTATTTGTTTTTATTATTAGGTGTTTTAACCATTATATCTTCTTTCTTCTTCTTCTCCTATATTTCCCAGTCCTTTCCATTTTATGCGTCATAGCAATTTGTTTTGTTTTTTGCCAATCTTTAATTTATACAGAAACATTACAAATGCATTTATGTATCAAATTGTTATATATGACTATATTTATTATCATTATTATTATATCACAAATTAGATATATGTACTTGTATATAATTTATATCACTTTGATGTAAGGCCATGAATTCAAGGCTCCACAACCTTGACATGGTCAGAATAGACTGGGGAAAATGAATATTTAAAAAAAAAAAAAAAAAAAAAAAAAAAAAAAAAAAAAAATTGAAGCAGGAGTGGCAATATTCGAATGAATGAATGCACCACTCTCATTTCCTTCTTTTCTTTTTAATTTAATATTTTTACAAGCATTTGTGATAATGTTTTCAAGTTTTTTTTATGAATGTACTTTAATTTATATTATGTTAGTATGCGTCACTGATCATTCATGGTTATAACTCTTCACTTCTATGTGGACTGCTTTACTAATAATTTTAATATTGATCAACCATTTATCTTTGGTTTTGCGCTGTGTTGCCATAAAAATAATTATTCATTCATGCATCCTTCACTTTTGTTTCTTTGAATTTGAAGTTGTATTTAACTTCTATGATTACGCATGATGCAGCTCTCAGTTGATTTTCTATTTTTCTGTACATTTAATTATTTTATCTCCCATAGGGAAACACAAATTATTAATGTGCTTTTAATGTTTGATCTAACACAGTTTCATTTGTCCTGATATTAGAGCTATATCGCTTTGCAGCGTTTTATGCGAAATAGGAACACAAAACATTAACCCATATAGGTCAATGTAATAAGCTGCGTGGACATAAATGAACACAACTTGTGATTGGTTGAATAAATTAAGTATCTGTCAGCAGTCTTGTTTCTGATGTGTGTGAGTTCGAAACTACTGTCACAGATAAATAATTCAGTAGATAGCTGTAATCAGCACCTTCCAACAAAACAAATACTCATAAGGCTTATGTCTGCTATACTTCTGTGCAGCGAGACTCATGCAAACGTTGAGAACTTGTAGGTGAAACATATTCTTTTGATCACGATTGAAGTCTTAGACGACTCAATACACAGCAAAACGGTATACTCATGTCAAGGCATGTCAACGAAGCGACCAATTAACTAAATAAACAATCATTTTATGGGTTAGTTTTGTTTGCTTGTGATATAAATTGGTGGCAACAAAGAGTCCACTTCAAGAGATTATTTTTGTGCTATCAATGAATAATGTGATTGACATTTAGTTAATCATGGAAACGGGTAAATTTCGTATTTGAAACACGATGTCACTAATGAGTTTAAAATAATTATTAATGAAAATAAAACATGTTTAAATTATTTATGTAATTTTGTCATTAGGTACTTTTTAAAAACCATAAATAAATAATGATTTAAAGTACATGTACATGTACTCAAAAAGCACTGACCTATAAACGTAATACTGTAAATGTATTAATGAATGTTTAGACGGTTTTTTTTTGGGGGGGGGGGGGGTTTCGGGGGGGGTTTCGGGGGGGTGTGGGGGGGGTAGGTAGATCTGGGTAATACCGGTATTTAAACATTACTCTCTTTTTTTCTTCATAGTTTTGGGTAAAAGATTGAGTTTTTTTCAATTTTAAAAAATCTGGATAATATAAATTAAACATAAAACTTTATTTATTTATTTATTTTTATATAACGACACCCCAGTACATTGTTTATTTATTGATTTTTTTATTTGTAAGTGAATTACAAATCTTTTTCTTTTTTTTAAATACTTTGATGGATTATAATTCTATCAGGGTTTTAAATCTCATTAATTTGGGCAGAACTGAATTTTTTTTTGGTCTGTTCTGAGCACTCTTATATATGGTTATTATAGTAATGTTAATTAATAACAGCTGGTAAAGATGTTGCTGAAATGCATTTCAAGTTATATCAGGTCAAATTAAGCTGAATATTTTAGTGGTACTGAGGTAAACATATTTTTGAGGTTAGCATATAACATTGTTTATATTCAGTTTGGGCTTACTTGCTTTGGGCATATATGGGCACAGTGTTTATCGCCTCGACTTTGGTGCAATCCTAAAAGTCCCATCTATATAAAGTTATATAATTCTGAATCTTGACTAAAAATAAATGGATCTTGACCAAAAATAATTGAATGCCTCGAAAAGATTTCCACACTGTGGTTAGATATGCATTATGGCTATGGAGTGTTTTGTTGTAAGATCCAGCATCGTGACACAGATGCACACACCCGCACACACACAGTAAAAAAAGCTGCACACTACAATATTTTTTATTTATGTATTTTTACAACTTTGGCATCCATGTGATATATCTAGATTAGGTGAAGCTTATGTTTAAGACATAACAACCACTGAATAAACAGTTTACTGGGGTGTCGTTAAAAAATCCTTTCCAGGTAATGTATTCAGACTCCTGGTAAAATGTAAAAAAAAAAGTATTGGAAAATGAACCAAAATGGTGTTTAAAAGTCCTGGAAAATTAAAATGTTTTAAGTGTATGAACCCTAACTACGCATGTTCCAGTAAAAGTCATGTTAAATAAGTTTTAACGATTTGCGCTGGCTAGGCTCGCCTACCGATTTCATTTGCATCTTTGGGAATTTGTATTTATGGAAGCTAAGTATATCGAGCTCAGTACTGACACTAAACATACCAAGAAAAGTCAATAAAGCCATATTATTTCCTTTATTAAATGGCCTAACATTCAAGTTACAGCATTCTTCTCCAGAAAAGTATTACTTCACAAGTCATTTATAATGTATACTGGATTTAAAACTGTTCATATCTGACAACACACTTTAATTTATCTATATCTCTCTATTAGAAAGTACCCTTTTAATCAGTCAGCAAATGATTTTTCTTTTTAGTCCCTTAAATGTGTTTTAACTCTGGCACGTTACTATTAATAATTATTAACCCATTTGCATGGAATATAAAAAAGATGCTTTCTTTAAAATGGTACCACTACAGCACATTTTTACCTGTTGAATTTCAGATCATAAGATTTCAAGACGGGGACAACTGCCTTCCCAGTTCTGGAGCAAATCCTCAAATTCCGGTGTCACGGGGATCCTATAATACCCGTAACTGAATGAAACACGATTATCCAAATATCTCTCCTAACTGTATATCTATTAGATCTCTCTGTAACAGGCAGTTAATCCCGCTGGCTCGTCTAGGTATGATCAGAGATAAGATCTTATATAAAGTATATATTATTATAGCACGTTTAGTTCACTAGAAAACACAACAAAAACACAATACATTTTGGAATCTGTATTAACCTACGCTGACAAATGTACTGCCGGCATTTTTTTCTTAGATGGTCAGACTTACTGTCGCCAGTTCGCTAGAGATGCCATGGTCGCGCGGAGGTATTACGTAACTACTGGTCACATGGCCTCCACACCTGGACTGGGTGTGTAATAGAAAAAGCTCGACGACCGTCGCGCGGAGGTATTACGTAACAAGTTCCACCTGGGCTTAAGTGCATATTGAGACTGCACACGGCCCTCTAAAACAATTAATATTGCCACAGGCGAAAACAAAATTAAGAGTATGTTCCGTCACATCCGGCAAAAACGATACAGATATTTAGGCAAAATGAATAGGCCTGAAACCATTTCACCATGTATTTCTATCATTCTACTCAAATATTTGATAATTCTGGCATCCTTTAAAAATATCCCGTTACGTTGTTTTTTCATTAGCAGCAAGGGATCTTTCCCACATCTGGAGAACAGCACATACCAGGGCATATTTTAAAATACTAGTTTTGGTGTCGGATGGAATTTGAAACTTTTCCCTTGTATTCATTTTTAAATCATTCGCATTAGGACGTAAAGTAAAATAGTTCTGTATCACGTAGGAGGAGAGCTACATAATACCATGCATAAAAATTCCTTAATTGACTTATTTTTACCTTGTGAAATCTAAATAGTTTTTGTGTCGGACATTGATAGAATCAAAGATGCCAACTTAACAGAATCAATGCAACCTTATATCAAAAGTATATGAGGGAACTTTGATTAATCAATGGGGGGTTTTCATAATCACGAAACATGTTTCAAATCTAGATTAACTAACTTACTTCTCTGATTAACCCTTTGTCTTCTTTAGGCACTTTACTTTCGGATGGATGGAAATTATATTTTGGTGTCAGATGAAAACAAATATACATTTCATCAGTATAATTTTAATGAATATGTTATATCACACCTAGATATATATTTTAAAGTGTTTTCTGCATCAATATACTTCATTAAGAAATGACAGTCATGACTCTTAAAGGGGTATTCCTGACTTTACAGGTATTTAACAAGGCTTTTAATTAATAAAACTGGATATTAATTACATCTTTTCCTTGCATATTGATATGGGTACACCATGTTTTTCTGGTATTCCAAATGTTTATTGTAGTTTGAACAGGATTTCTGTTTTAAGTTGTACGAAATTACTGAAGGCAAAATCCATTTTGGGCTGCTAATTTGAATTTTTGGATCTGGTGTTGACCACTTTTGAAATATGCCCACCACGACATTAGATTTACAAGTTGGGATGAGATAAATATGTGTCTGCAAAACATGAATTACGTTCAATTTGTTTACGTTAAAGATGTAATACTGAAACAAACGTACGTGTTATGGTATGACCCTAGATCACTTTCTTTCCTTCCTGTGCTCAGGACTGGGAGTGGGTGAGATCACCGTTACCTTTCTTTGTTCAGTACTGGGAGTGGGAGAGATCACCGTTACCTTTCTTTGCTCAGGACTGGGAGTGGGTGAGATCACCGTTACCTTTCTTTGTTCAGGACTGGGAGTGGGAGAGATCACCGTTACCTTTCTTTGCTCAGGACTGGGAGTGGGTGAGATCACCGTTACCTTTCTTTGCTCAGGACTGGGAGTGGGTGAGATCACCGTTACCTTTCTTTGTTCAGGACTGGGAGTGGGTGAGATCACCGTTACCTTTCTTTGTTCAGGACTGGGAGTGAGTGAGATCACCGTTACCTTTCTTTGTTCAGGACTGGGAGTGGGTGAGATCACCGTTACCTTTCTTTGCTCAGGACTGGGAGTGGGTGAGATCACCGTTACCTTTCTTTGCTCAGGACTGGGAGTGGGTTAGATCACCGTTACCTTTCTTTGTTCAGGACTGGGAGTGGGAGAGATCACCGTTACCTTTCTTTGTTCAGGACTGGGAGTGGGAGAGATCACCGTTACCTTTCTTTGTTCAGGACTGGGAGTGGGTGAGATCACCGTTACCTTTCTTTGTTCAGGACTGGGAGTGGGTGAGATCACCGTTACCTTTCTTTGCTCAGGACTGGGAGTGGGTGAGATCACCGTTACCTTTCTTTGTTCAGGACTGGGAGTGGGAGAGATCACCGTTACCTTTCTTTGCTCAGGACTGGGAGTGGGAGAGATCACCGTTACCTTTCTTTGCTCAGGACTGGGAGTGGGTGAGATCACCGTTACCTTTCTTTGTTCAGGACTGGGAGTGGGAGAGATCACCGTTACCTTTCTTTGCTCAGGACTGGGAGTGGGTGAGATCACCGTTACCTTTCTTTGCTCAGGACTGGGAGTGGGTGAGATCACCGTTACCTTTCTTTGTTCAGGACTGGGAGTGGGAGAGATCACCGTTACCTTTCTTTGCTCAGGACTGGGAGTGGGAGAGATCACCGTTACCTTTCTTTGCTCAGGACTGGGAGTGGGAGAGATCACCGTTACCTTTCTTTGTTCAGGACTGGGAGTGGGTGAGATCACCGTTACCTTTCTTTGTTCAGGACTGGGAGTGGATGAGATCACCGTTACCTTTCTTTGTTCAGGACTGGGAGTGGGTGAGATCACCGTTACCTTTCTTTGTTCAGGACTGGGAGTGGGAGAGATCACCGTTACCTTTCTTTGCTCAGGACTGGGAGTGGGTGAGATCACCGTTACCTTTCTTTGCTCAGGACTGGGAGTGGGAGAGATCACCGTTACCTTTCTTTGTTCAGGACTGGGAGTGGGAGAGATCACCGTTACCTTTCTTTGTTCAGGACTGGGAGTGGGAGAGATCACCGTTACCTTTCTTTGTTCAGGACTGGGAGTGGGAGAGATCACCGTTACCTTTCTTTGTTCAGGACTGGGAGTGGGTGAGATCACCGTTACCTTTCTTTGTTCAGGACTGGGAGTGAGTGAGATCACCGTTACCTTTCTTTGTTCAGGACTGGGAGTGGGTGAGATCACCGTTACCTTTCTTTCTTCAGGACTGGGAGTGGGAGAGATCACCGTTACCTTTCTTTGTTCAGGACTGGGAGTGGGTGAGATCACCGTTACCTTTCTTTGTTCAGGACTGAGTGAGATCACTGTTACCTTTCTTTGTTCAGGACTGGGAGTGGGTGAGATCACTGTCACCTGTTTATGTTCAGGACTGGGAGTGGGTGAGATTACATTTATCTTTCTTTGTTTAGGACTGGGTTTTTTTTTTTAAATTATTCAATAAATTCAAATTCTTTATTGTTTTACGTTTTACAACTTATCAGCATTATACAAACATAAATACATACATACATACATATATACATACATACATACATACATACATACATACATACATACATACATATACACTCATACACGCATCGTGTATCTACCCAATTCTATATTTAAATTATGGGCACACATTCTAATTTTAGCTGTTTCTTTTAGTGAGAAATATCTGTTTTTATAAGATAAGTATGTAAGCTAAATTAATTTACCAAATACATCTGTATTGTATTAAACACATCACATAGCATTGTAAATACTGTCATCAACATGTGTTAAGTTCCATATATAAGTTAGACCAAGTGCATTAAGTTCTTTTTTAACGTTCATTAACCAATTATCTCCATATTGTTCCATTTCCTTATATATAGCTTTTAATTTACAGTTATTAATATTATGTAGTTTTATCCAATATTTAAAGATTCTTAGTTTTCATATAATACACAACGGAAATCATCATAATTCATTATAAATAAAATCGTTACATGTAACTTTTCGTAACCCTAGTAATTGTTTTACAAAATCATAAAATGGATCTTTTCAACGTCTTGAGCAGGGTGCAACCTCACACTTCCGCTACGTAACTAAGAACGCTATTACCATAGGTGTCAAATACAGATAGCATTGTTCCAATATTAAAATAATTCTTATTACACACACTACTGAGAATAATGCTTTATGACCTTGCTCTGCTGCTCTTTTCTGTGTACGGTTAAATTGGCAGTCATAAAAAAAACTCTAAGATAATTAAATTAATGTGTGTGAGATCACTGTTACTTTCCTTTACTCAGGACTGGAAGTGGGTGAGATCACTGTTACTTTTCTTTACTCAGGACAGGGAGTGGGTGAGATCATTGTTACCTTTCTTTGCTAAGGACTGGAAGTGGGTGATATCACTATTATCTGTCTTTGCACATGACATGGAGTGGGTGAGATCACTATTACCTTTTTTTTGTTCAGGACGGGGAGTGGGTGAGATCACCGTTACCTTTCTTTGCTCAGTACTGGGAGTGGGTCAGATCACTGTTACCTTTCTTTGCTCAGTACTGGGAGTGGGTGAGATCACTGTTACCTTTCTTTGCTCAGGACTTTGAGTGGGCGAGATCACTGTTACCTTTCTGTGCTCAGTACTGGGAGTGGGTGAGATCACTGTTACCTTTCTTTGCTCAGTACTCGGAGTGGGTGAGATCACTGTTACCTTTCTTTGCTCAGGACTTTGAGTGGGCGAGATCACTGTTACCTTTCTGTGCTCAGTACTGGGAGTGGGAGAGATCACTGTTACCTTTCTGTGCTCAGTACTGGGAGTGGGAGAGATCACTGTTACCTTTCTTTGTTCAGGACTGGGATTGGGTGAGATCACCGTTACCTTTCTTTGTTCAGGACTGAGTGAGATCACTGTTACCTTTCTTTGCTCAGGACTTTGAGTGGGCGAGATCACTGTTACCTTTCTGTGCTCAGTACTGGGAGTGGGAGAGATCACTGTTACCTTTCTGTGCTCAGTACTGGGAGTGGGAGAGATCACTGTTACCTTTCTTTGTTCAGGACTGGGATTGGGTGAGATCACCGTTACCTTTCTTTGTTCAGGACTGAGTGAGATCACTGTTACCTTTCTTTGCTCAGCATTGGGAGTGGGTGAGATCACTGTTACCTTTCTTTGTTCAGGACTGGGTGATATCACCATTACCTTTCTCTTTTCAGGACTGGGAGTAGGTGAGGTCACTGACATCTTTCTTTGTTAAGGACTGGGTGTTGGTGAGATCACCGATACCTTTCCTTGTTCAGGACTGGCGGCGAGTGAGATCACTGTTACAATTCTTTGCTCAGGACTGGGAGAAGGTGAGATCACTGATATCTTTCTTTGTTCAGGACTGGCGGTGAGTGAGATCACTGTTACCATTTTGTGCTCAGGACTGGGAGTGGGTGAGATCACTGATGCCTTTCTATGTTCAGGATTAGAAGTGTGCGAGACCATGGACACCTTTCTTTGTGAAGGACTGGTAGTGGGTGAGATTGCTGTTACCTTTCTTTCGATTGGACGTGAGTAAGATCACCGGTACTTTAGTTTGCACGAGACTTTTAAACACACCGGATAGCATATACCACGACTTTTGGTATACCAGTGATGGGACATTGGTTAGAACGGAGCAAACATTTCGCCTCACAACTGGAAAAATTTATTCAGTAGTTTTAACTACGTTACTTATTTTACAGATCAATACTTTAGATACGTTTTGCTGAAAGCGCTATGGCTGTTTCAAAATAGCATTGCTCTATTTAACGTTTGGGACGTTAGATGGAATTTGGTATACTACTACCTATAAGGTCTGTGTCATATATTGATTGCACGATCAGAGGACATTTGGTACAACATGAAGCAGGGGCCCACGGCAGTTCGCCTACTGAATAGCCAAACAGATTACTCTATGATAATATATAAATGTAATTTGTCGCAAAAAAAAAGGTTCTTTATTAACATATCATATCTCACTGATTGCCGATAGTTTGGTATATATAGGAATTACAGCCTAAATACCGAAACAGATTACTGTATGATAATATATACATTTAATTTGTCGCAAAAACATTCTTTATTGACATTTCATCATATGTCACTGGTTGCCGATATTTTGGTATATAAATGAATTGCGGCTACGCATTGATAAACGAGAAGACAAAACTTAAATCATTTATAGCGAACGTTACAATGCAATATTAGACTATTACTATAGGTGTCCAGGGAATTCGTTTGAAAAAGCATTCGGTTAGCGGCGTGCGCAGAGTGGGGAGGGTTTGGTGTTCAACTCCTTGCTACAAGCAATTTGGGGGATTTAGTGTAATTTCTTGGGTAGGATATCCCAACACACCCTCTCCCCCCCCCCCCCCCCCCCCCCACACACACATACACGCATACCTAAAAGCTTCTCTCGTCACAGTCACAACTCTTCCCCAGCCCAGCGTCCTATGCATGCACTTGTCACCGTCTCTATGAGACAAGCCTGTTATGACGTCTGCATTACCTTAAGAGTCTGGCTTTCGCTAAAATATTAATCCATTAATCCATTGCATATAATGATTTTATTGATATTGTTGTCTTTAGAGACACCTAACTTTTACAATAACAGCTCAATAGCCATCAAATCAAACAGAAAGGCAACAAAGAACAAGCTAACACAAAACAGTGATGCCGGTCTAGAAAGGTAAATCAAAGAATCTACACAATGAGTCTTTAGATGCAGATGATGTTGTAGACAAATTGCATTCGTGCACTTCTCTTTCGAAGAAATATATCTTAAGTTCTCTTTGTACTCTTTGTACAAGGTGGCTGTTACACGTGTCCTTTCCTAAGAGCTTTAACTATATTTTAATAATTCACGAATCTCTTCTTTTTTTTCTCTTTTCTTTTTGTCTTTTTTGTTATGTTTTGTTCTCTTTTTTATTTAAAGAAGAGTATGAACTACATGTAACCTGTTCCAGCAGTAACATCTTGATCAATTCTGAACCAGAGACGATGGCGGTTCGCTCGTGTACATTAGGATCAGGCCTCCATATTAGACTCTCACTTGTGTTGTTACTCTATTTGGAAATTGTCACCAATCAAGCTTGTTCCACAATTATACCGTTCTGGTATGTTTCGTGCTATGCGGATTTTAACATTAGTAAACTGGACTTGTATAATGTCAGCCTGCTGAAATTTCACGAATGCGCGCAGGACTGCGCAGAGACCTCAGTTTGCTGGTCTTTTCTGTTCGACAGTCGCCATGACACATGCGCATCTTACCGTCTTAAATCTACGAACACCGGTCCATTCCCAGAAGCAAAGTACTTTCTGAAATATGAAACAGAAGGTAAATCTGATTTAGTTTTTTTTCTCTAAGACTTCAAAGGTTGAAACAATTTTTTCGTTATTTAATTATTATAATTATCGTATATTACATATGATTCGCATGGTTTACGTAACAATAAAGCTCCAGGACCAGATGGTATAGCGAACGAATTCCTGAAAAATACTAAATCATACCTGACACCATTTTTAAAGATTTTATTTAATAACATATTTGACTGGTATATATCCCAATAGTTGGGGGAGAAGTAGGTCAGATCAGGTCATAGCGCTTTACGTGCACATTCAGAGCAAGCTGTTGTAGCGCACGCCTCTCCAGGACAGGAAAGGTGGTGGTGGTGGTGGGGGATAATGGTGCTATGGAATTTTGAATGGAGCCAGAATTATGCCAAAAGAGAAAAGGTGCGCAAGTTTGATTGAAGAATTTGGGCGCAATTTTGAACGGTCGGTCAAAAAGAAAGTTCCGGAGCTAATATAGAAACATCTCCCTGGGTTGTCCATAGGGCCCTTAAAAGGGCCTGACCGCTTCGGAGAGAGGTATCATATGCCCCATTTTTAAATCTGGATCAAAAAATGAGCCAAATAACTATAGAGGGATTTCATTGACTGATTCTGTAAGTAAGATTTTTGCATCGATTTTAAATGATCGCTAGCGAGGCTGGTGTGATGAAAATTTAACAATTGAAGAAAACCAAGCAGGCTCTCCATGCAGCTACTGAGAAGTATATTTGTAAATGTAAGGGAAGATTTTATTGCTTATTTGTAGATTTTTCAAAAGCATTTGACACACTGCGGCATAGTCTAATTGAGATTGGCATCTCAGGAAAATGTTTAACAGTATTGCATCCATGTATAGTAAACTCAGCGCTAGTGTAAAGACAGTAAATGGGCTCTCTGAATATTTTAAGTGTAACGTCCGTATACATCAGGGTTGTACTCTTAGTCCTCAATTTTTTTTAATTTTATATGAATAAACTGAGTAAATTCTTCAAAAACACTGGTAATCATGGAGTATTCATTTCAGCTAATATGGAGATCATGCATACTTTGATATTTGCAGACTATGTTGCCACACTTGCTGATACATGCTCTCAGTTACAAACCAATATTAAAGTTTTTGAACTGTTTTGCATAGCTACTGGAATGAAAATTAATCTTGATAAGACTAAAGTTATGGTATTTAGAAATGGTGGTCCCTTTCGATCATATCAAAAGTGGTTTTACATTTTCTAGGTATTATGTTCACTCCTAAATAAAATGCGTTGAGTAACATTTCCTTCCTTTGTCAAAGTTATTTGATGATAATTATTTTAGATGATGTTGGGTATATTAATTGGGCTACAAAAATTAAAACAAATTTTATTTAATTATGGTTTTGGTTTTGTATGGCTATGTCAGGAAGTAGGTAATATTGATTTGTTTATCTCATTGTTTAAACAGAGATTTTAAGACAATTTACAGCAACAATGGTCAGCTGATATAAATATATCTGCCTCATGTTATTATTACAAGCAGTATAAATCTCCATTGAATATCGAACGGTATTTGCAACCTAACTTTGCGGTACATGTGAAAAGGGCCTTGTCGAAGTTTAGATGTAATAACTTTGGATTAGCTGTAGACACTGGTACATTTAACAATATAACCTATGAATAACGATTATGCCCTTTTTGTAGATATAATGATGAGGGTTTTTTTATTGAAGACCAACTACATGTATTATATGAGTGTAAAAAGTATACGGACTTAAGAAAAAAGTTTCTTTTTTATTTTATCAATAAATATTCGCATGTACCATCTTCGATTACTTTTGTGAAGCTGATGTCATCTACAAATGAACTATTTCTGTACAATTTGTCATTGTTTTTATATCAGGTATCTGTAATAAGAAAGCTAAGTGATGATGTTTTATAAGTTAATCACTTGCATGCGACAAAATATATATGATGTTGTTTTGGTGTATTTTGGGCCTGTGGCCATAATATTGAATAAACTTGTTCTTGTTGTTCTTGTGATATGATTCGCATGCCTCCAAATAAGGCAGACCGTTGTTGGGACAGCTTAATGTTTGAATCCGATGCAATATCAGTCGTAAAGGCAACACACCACTATTTTTCGTATCGTTGCTTGTAGCAGGTTAATATATTCCGGTTTAGGAAATAGTTCCTCATAAAATAAAAACAACCCACAAAATACCGATATGCTTTTTGAAATCTTTCTTTGATGATTACACGTAGGTTGACCTCTGTAGTATTTAAGTAACACATTGGTTTGAAGTTACTTGTTATATGTAGTACTAATTTATAACAACTGTGCAAGTGGTATAGTGCCACTTGTATAACAGCAACACAAGGCAGTGCTCAGGCATGAGGGCTGTTAACTGAAAAAGTTCATGGTCGACCTATGTTGCTTGTTTACACGGTGCTTGTCAGTTGAGAGCACCCCTAAAATTAGTAGTTACATGACCATCTCGACAGTGTTGTATTCCTCACAGAATATATTCTGACATAGAAACTGTGTGAACTGCGTGTGGTAATTAATGGTGGCGTGTAACCTAAAAGTTAGAGAAGGTTCGGCGGACTCGAATCAATTGGATGGAAATTCCCATTCAGTCGGGACAATCGTCAAGTTCCCGAGTTGGTCATATCAGTCGGTAGAATCAGTGCTCCACGTTGTTTGTACTTGCATGGGTAAAAGAGTTAAAGTTTATTTTGTTCAACGACATCACTAGAGCACATTCATTTAAGCTTTTGGATGTCAAACATTTGGTAATAGTTTACTCTTAATCTTAGAGGAAACAAGCTTCGTTTTTCAATTAGCAGCAATATTTTATATGCACTTTTACACAGACAGGACAGCACATACCACGGGTGCATAGAAAGATCATTTACTTCTTCACGGAAGCAGTGGCCTGTTTTACTAGAATAGAAAATTAACCACAGCAGAATGATGATAATACATGGTGAAGTGTGTTCAGTCCAACACATTTGCCCGAATGTCTCCATCGTCTTTGCCCAAATGAGTACATTTGCTCCAGCATTGGAGGTGGGGTGGGGGAGGGGGGGGAGAGCCACCCCATCCTCTCCTCATACGTTTATGAATATATTGGTCGGCTGGGTGTTTCTGGGGAATATGTTCATGTATGTAATGCATGTTAGTGTACTTTGGAATACTGTAGGTCCCTCTTCAAAACGTTGTACCCCTCACTAACCCAGGCACGAGAGACTAGCCCTGTTGTTTTATTCTAAAGAGAGGAAATTAACTGACGCCACATACGGAAAAGCAGCAAAAGATATCTTATTTGCACATTTCCATAGACCAGGCAGTATATACCACGACCTTTGATGTACCCTCAAGGGTCAGTGATATGGGAGAGGGTGGACTCTAGTCCATGGAGAAGGATCGATCCTAAGACCCATCACACCTGAGTCTAATGTAGTTTTGAGTTTGAGCTCCTTTACACATCTTCAGACCCATGAGGATCACCATTTACCATGTAGCCCACGCAAACCCCTGGTTATTGTGGTTTTCGTAACACGTCTATAACCTAAGTATGCAAAACGCCGCCAGCTTACGGGTGAGGGTTAAGGTTTTTGGCGTGTTAACAATGGGCTGTACAATAGCCTAGTGTTAACCTAACCTAGGCACGAGAAATCGACCCTAAGAGCAAGCACAGTGCTTGGTGTATGTAAGGTGACACTTTAATATGTCAGTCTGTCTATGATTGTGTTGTTAAAAGTTCGTTTTATTTAACGACACCACTAGAGCACATTGAGTTATTAATCATCGACTATTGGATGTCAAACATTTGGTAATTTTGACAATAAGTTTTAAAGAGGAAAACCGCTACATTTTTCCATTAGTAACAAGGGATCTTTTATACGCACCATCCCACAGACAGGATAGCACATACCACGGCCTTTGATATACCAGTCGTGGTGCATTGGCTGGAACGAGAAATAGCCCAATGGGCCCACCGACGAGGATCGATCCGAAACCGACCGCGCATAAAGCGAGCGCTTTACCACTGGGCTACATCCCGCCCCCTCAAATAGGTAAATGTTTTGTCATATGTTCCCACATCCTAATTGTCTTTTATCTAACAGCCTTAAGAGATACTGGCCATCTTAGCATAAATTCAATACCTTCCCCTCCTTACCACTGGACTACGTCCCGCCCCATGATTGTGTTGTAGTCACATGCCCGTTTTCTGTCTTGTAGATACGTGTACGCAAGCACCAGCAGCTGAATGTTACCGCGACGCGAATAGTGGCAGAGCGGACTACGCCGGGCGGAAAGTAACGACAGAATCAGGGATCACGTGTCAGAGATGTTAACGTTTGTGTTTAAAAACACTATATGCAATATATCAACCAAACTGTGACCCATAAATATCAGTACTACAACCCCTACCTCAAAGTATTAACTGCAGAAAATGGTACCTTTCATGGCTCATTTTCGGTATAACCAGATGTTTCTGCAACACCCCTAGTTTCGCACAAAATTTTAGTACTTTTTTTTACAGGTACCCCATACATGTTCCAAGCACAAGGCTACTTGACACAGTGGTACTAGATCAAATAAAATTGCATACATTTTTAGCCCAGATGAAACTAATTTTTTTTACAACCAACACACTCACATTTATAACCAATCACAGGACTTGTGGTGTTAACTTCTCTATCAAAAGTTCGGTACACCTCGAACTGCGACCCAGCCGGAAATTAATTGGTATAGTGCAACCTGTACCCAGACGCCTCGCATACCGCGGCAGAAAACTTCTGTCGTGACCCTGACGGTGATGGTTACCCATGGTGTTACACAACCGATCCCAACGTCAGATGGACCGGTTGTAGAATCCCACATTGTACAGACTAAATAAAAAAGACACCACTAGAGCACATTTTTTATTAAATTGACAGGCTCTAGTTGTTAAACGGCGTATTGTTTTACTAACAGAACAGCTGAAATCAGACAGTATTTACATTTTAT
>NC_054702.1:77541641-77559296 GCF_016097555.1 Gigantopelta aegis | reverse complement strand
TCTTATCTAATTTGTTTTTGACCACCCGATCTATTTAGCGACCAAATTTAATGAGTAGAATTTTCTTTATTTAATTATATTAATTAGAGATGCGCATCAAAATTTTAAAGGCCCACTATTTAATTTTTGGATGTAAATTTCAAAATTGTCCGCTTAATTTGTTTTCTGTCCCGGGACAAGCCCCTGGCTATCCAGAGACAGGCCCCGGGACGGACATGCTCGAAACTCTAGTGGTATATGAGCATGTAGAAATTATTCGCACTCGCACTCGCAATTCCTGTCAAAGATCCAGTTTCTTACCTATTTTCAAACTCATAAATTATTTTATTCAAATATGGGGTGTATTTTAAAAGCACTATCTTCGTGGGAAACACGACGCTGATTGGTCAATTTACTTCTCTGCAACCTTAAGAACAAAAAATATTTTTCGGTTTATAAATTTTATTGCTCCAACATGAATACTAACATTTTGTACTTCTCGAAAGTCACTTGGTTATATGTTGACGACTGGCCAAGGGGAGATAACTCTTTGAGGAGTGTCACTGTATTGGTCTGATTTGGCCTGTAAAAAACGGGGGGGAAATTATTAGTATGATACACTGGAATTGTTTTGTTTAAATAAAGATTTCTATTTTAGGCCAAGTCTGACTGATTGTTAAACCTGGTAATATCATACTGTATACAGGGGGTATTTTCAGGCCACCTCACCTGTCCCTCAATTTTTACATATGATTTTAAAGTTGAAAATTGTGGAATGTTGGAAACATTTTCTAATTACTTCAGTAATTATCACAAAACGTTTTCTCTATTTGGAGTATCTTTGGCATATTGGGTAACCACTAGCAGCCATACGTCCACCATGACACAACAGCATGTTGTTTCAGTGTGTTGTTACTGCATACCAGGACAAAGTATTCAGTGGGGGATGTATTCTGCGGACCTGGCTAATGTGTTGCCAGAGGCAGGGTTATTTGTCAGTCAGATAATTTTGAAAAGTGAGAACATGTTTTTGTCACACTGGGGCAGATTACAGAAAATTAGATTTATATATTGACATTGAGAAATTATTATGGGGAAATCCCACACCAAGAAAAAGAAGAAATGTATATGTAATTGGTCACAAATTCCATCACCAAAAAGAAAGTACACTGCTTCAAAATGCCACCAAATCACCTACGTGTACTAGGCTGTCCAGGGAAGACTTTGATGCAGTGGCTAAGCCGTCAACGAGTCGAGGTGCATCTTCATATGTGGTCACCAATTCACAGGGGACGACTGGCAATATGCGGTTACTTCGGCCTCACCCAGCTGTTCCCGATGTCTTGGAAGATTTCCTGAAACAAACCAATCAAGACTCAGATGGCTATAAACTTCTTCATTGTGGTAAAGTGCTCAATCTATTCAATGAATCTTATCGAGAATATAGAAATAACTTCCCAACATGTGATGGTGATCTGAAGTATGACGAACAGTCCTATCAACAATGGGGTATGTGTTGGCGCCTAGGTTTAAAATGTGAGCTGTGTCATTTTAGATCGAAGAAGCACAAATTGTACAAAGAAGTCACTTTACACACTGCACGAGGTCAGAAAGCTATTCAGCCTAATATTGGGATACATGTTGGCCTTACGAATACATCAGTCGGAATTACAGGATTTCGCGATTCCTTATCCGCAGCTGGTATCCCTGTTGGAAGCAAGCGTGGAATGCAGAATTCAGCCAATTATGTTGGATCCAAAACAGTGTACATAAACAGACAGTTTATGAAAGAAAGACGGTCTAATTTGGTTCGACTAAACAAACTAAAAGGTTTTACCAGTGATCACAAGATAAGTGTCGGTGGGAACTCGAGCACACCCCTGCAGCCTGCAACTCAAGCGGTCTACACCATTGCTGAGAACGAAACACCTAAAAAGGAAATTATTGGGATATACACTGCAAACAAACTTTGCAAAAAAGCTGAAATCCTCAGATCTAAAGGAGAGAAAATTACATGTCCAAATCACAGTGGAAAATGTACAGCTAATCTCACGACAACAGATTCCATCGGCAATGAGGGCTTTTATGCAGGGAAATGTGTGAATGAATTTCAAGTGGATGAAGACAAACTGAACATTGGCTATTTCACGACTGATGGAGACTGACATGCTACTGACGGTGCTACCCGAGCACAGACAGGTTCCATTGAGAATTTACGTGATACTAGACATTTTTCTAAAAGTCATCAAAAGGCTATTGAGAAAGTTTCATTCAGCAGAAACATGTTTCCTGGGGGAAATAAATCAGACCGACAGAAAGTACAGCGACGTTTTGCCATCGACATCAAGCAACGTTGTCACCTCGAACTTGACATCGCCCACCGTCAACTTGCAGGAGATATCACTAAAATAGCTAGAAAAATGACTTACACCATCGATTCCATCGTGGCAACTGTTCAACACTGTGTCAAAGGCATTCATTTGTGATCAAGGAATGGAAACCAGCCTATTTACCTGCAGATTCAGTTCTAAAAATGAAAGAAGGCGATAAAGAATTGTTAACAAAATGCCTAGAACTTCGACTCGGCAAACCTGCAGTTCTTAAAACATAACTCAATACAAACACTCAAAAAGTAGAAAGTGTAAACCGGGCTTATACTAGAACAAATCCGAAACAAGTGACATTCTATCGCAACTTTGAAGCAAGAATACATAGTGCAGCCCACATTCTCAACAAAGGAATTCTAAAGTCTACTGTTACAAGATGTCAACTAGTGGGAGCCCCACTGACTAGAAGAATACACGCCCTCGAAGAACTGAAAGCTCGGGAACATGAAGACTGGTATCACGCTACTAGGAAGAAAACTATTCAGTACAGATCCTGAAGAAATTATCTCCGCAAGGTTCGATACCAGCAATATGACAACTAGACGAATCTCTCGGAAAAGGATGATGTAACTATAACGTAAGGTGAGGTGAGGTGGGGTGAGGTGAGGTGAGGTGAGGTGGGGTGAGATGAGATGAGATGAGATAAGATATTTATTCTGTACTTCAGGTGTCCAGTGTACATTTTGCAGTATGTTTGTGTATACCATTATACATGTTTGTCTCACAGATGGTAACAAATAATATTTAAACATACAAATAGTTGTGTAAATATAAATATATGCATAGTTATATTTTTATTTAGTTATTAATATGAATACTCAATGCTGATCATGGTAGTAACCACAAGCATGTACTACATGTATGTATACTTAGACGCATATAAGTATATTCATGTACTGTAGACAAGATATATTGTGATGTCGGCTATAATATTAATGCTAATTAGTTTCCTTTTACAAGAGTATTATATTGTTTGAAATCTGTTCAGGTAAATTGTAATAAGCTGCAATATTTGTGTAGATCTTACAATATAGCTTTTCTGTTTTGTATATATTTAACGTTTTAGATGGGAAAATCAAAGCAATATCAAGAAATTATTTATTGGTCATCCGTAAACATTAGGAGATGATTTGCAAAATTTACAGTTGATTTGAGATCATTAAATTGGGTGCATAGGGTCGTTTTGTTTTGCAAGGTCTATATCGGATGCCCCCACCACCCCTCAAAAAAAAAAAAAAAAAAAAAAAAAAAAAAACCAAAACACCTATAAATATACTGAATATGGAATTGACAAAAAAAGTATGGGGACTGTAATTTTAATATTTTTCACTCATGGACACTTAACACATTCAGTGAAAACTGTAGACCCATAGGTCAAATATTGTTAAAATAGCAACAGATTCAAAATGTGTAAGTAACAAAATGTGACGCCAAAAGGTAAGTGACATTTTACGTGTTTACGGTATGGCAGTGCTCACGGAGAATAAACTAAAGGACAAAAATCACTTTGGAAGAAATTAAACAAATAACGTTTGAGGACAGTCTACGAGCAAGACGGTGGTCACATTGACCACCTTTTTAAGCAAGCAAAAGTAGATAAAAATTCACTTATCTTTTAGTATCGCATGTTTTAATCTGTTGCTTTTTTTTCAGCTATGTAATCTACTGGTCTACAATTGTCGCTGAAGGTGAAAACAATCCATATACATGTTGACTACTACTAGTCATGAGTTTGAAATATTAAAATTACAGTCCCATAACTTTTAGACAATTAGCATTTATCATCGCATGTATTGTACTTACAATTTTCAGTCTGTTTCTATTTTAACAATATTAGACCGTTGGTCACAACATAACTGAAGTGAAGACAACATAAGTGAAGACAAGTGAAGACATCAAATGTACAACTTGTCATCTCAGAGGAAAGACTTCACCTGCCAAAAGTCGCTGTCTGGATTGTGGAGACTGCTTATGTCCAAGTTGTTCTGATGGACACAATGCCTCTTCCACGACCTGGAACCACAAACAAGTTCTACTTGAAGACATAAAAGGTGGATCTTATGACATGGAACTCAGATACCTTCACAGATTAACCTGTTCAGAACACCATGACAAGATATTGGAGTATTTCTGTGAGACGTGTCAAATGCCAATATGTATGGTTTGCATTTTAGTTAAACATCGTAACCACAAATCTGTTACAACAATTGAGGCAGTTACAGTTCGAAAATCCCGACTTAACACTCATTCAGAAACAATTCGGGAAAATTTGAAAGGTCTCAAAATTGAAGAAAGAAAAGCTTTAGAAAATATTTCAAACATTAAAAAAATGGAGGCCTCTATTAACGAGGACATAGCAAGTTGCTATGGTAATAGCCAAAACAGAACAACAAAAACAAAAGGCTCTGCAGATCGTTGATGGTATCATTGTTAATAAAACACATATGTACAAATCACAGCTAGATGGCATACAACTGAAACTGTCAATAAGAAACAATTGCTTGGAATTTTGTGAACAAATTACAGAGCAGGGCAAAGACGAGGGAAATTCTCCTGGAAGATATAGTTGTAAGTCATCTCAAAGAATTAGAAGACACACCTGTGACCGAGAGCACCTCGGATGACACAGTTTTACCAACTATCAACATTGAAGTGGTATGCACACTTATCAAACGTTAACCGATGATAGTCTCAGATCCAACGAGGAGACAGTAATGCAAACGGAAAAAACTCAAAAAAGAATTTCTTTGAACTTAGAGCGATCATTTAAAATACGAGATCTATTTCCAGTTACAGGAATGACAGTTGTTGATAAAATGATTTTACTTTCAGATAAGGCCAATAGTAAAATTATACAGATTTCCACTACAGGGGATATTGGAGATACTATTACTACCAAAGGTGTGTACCCATTTGCAATATTTGGATACGTAAATACTATTGGTGTCATCGATAGCAACAAGCTCTATCTCTTTAGTACAACAGGTAGACAGATATGTAATAATCTATTGTCCCCGGAACCCCAAACTCAGTCATACTGTTGCAAATGTTAACAATAAAGGTTATATTGTTGGTCGCCAAGAAAGGGACGACTTTCGTGTTTATGATACCAGTGGACGTTTGCAAAAAAAAGATATCTGTGTCAGTAGCATATCCGCTGGCTAACATCAGCGTTGATCAGTTTGGAAACAACCACGTGCGAATGGGGGAATAACTCTGTATGAGTATTGTCTCCTCATGATGGAGGTACTATTGTTTGTACCAAAATACCATCATTGAGAGCAAATGCAGCCTGCGTGGACAGGAACGGTTTCATATACACTGTCGAGCCGATTGGAAATAGACTGTCAGTATTTGATCAGAATGGGTCTTGCATGCTACATCGCATCACGACACAAGATGGGCTGGATAAGCCAGTTAATCTGGCGTTCGACGACAAAGGTTTGATGTATGTGGTGAGCCAACGAGGATGCATCAATGTCTACAGAGTGCATATTGAATAAATAAATATGAAATTCGGTAACATTTATCGAAACAGAGTACCGTTTAAAATGTCATCATTGACCAAAATGACGTTGGAAAAATTAATTGTGTCAGTTGTTACGATAGTGCTGTAAAAACTGTTATAAACCCAAGTACTGTATATTGATATATTTCTAACACTAATACATTGTTTTTCCTGCAAAGTTCATTTCAGTGACCTGCACACTATGATCTTCCATACGTAGGGGATGTATCTCCGAAGAAAATTCCAAAGGAATGTTTATTGAACACATTGTAAACTATGGCTATTTAAAATTAAAGCTTGTTTTGTTTAATGACACTAGTAGAGCACACTGATTAATCATCGATTATTGGGTGTCAAACATTTGGTAATTTTAACGTATAGTCTCAGAGAGGTTATAGGGTTTAACGTACACATTCACAGAAAGCTGTTGTAGTGCACGCCTGTCATGGGCGCATGAGTCGAATTACGCCGGCTCCTTCGTCCAGGACAGGATTTTTTTTTACTAACAGCAAGGGATCTTTTATATGCACCATCCCATAGACAGGATAGCACATACCACTGTACAAATAAATTAGTGCATGAAGTGGCCTCTGTTTAGAATGCAGGTTCTTTGCATAACAAAAGCATCACTCTATAGTGTGTTTCAAACTAATGTTCTTTTCAACCTTCCTAGCGGAATATATTGTAGTATGACATATATTTAAGAAACAATTTGGAAGCATAAGTCAATAAACGATTCAGGCAGAGAGTCCAGGTGACACGCAATTTTTTTTCGGTCTAAACAATTGAACAGGGCCCCGTTCCATAAAGCGATCTTAGCCCTAAGATCAACTTAAGTGCATAGGGTAGCTATGCGCTTTAGGTAATCTTAGAGCTAAGATCGTTTCGTGGAACGGGGCCCTGGACTATACTATATACTATAGTATTGACATCAAGTGTTGGCGATGGGTGTTTGTAAAACGCGGACCAGACCAGAACGCTTGACAAACTGAATTTTTCCTTTAAAATAATAATAAATAAAATGTACGTCAACTGTGCATAATTAAGAAACATATATTTGTCATGTAGTGGCCTTAAAAATGGAAAATGACGAACCGCACATGCGCAGTACGATAATTTTTGCAAACGCATGCACCTGAACGCAGTTAGAAACGTCGCACTCTTTCCTGTTTACCGGAGGGTGTTTCACTTTTATTTACTAGAATGGATTTGTTTTACGTCCACATTGTTGATTTATTTTACGTTAATTGATTGCAATCTATTTTGTTTCACGATACGTGAAACAAAATAGATTGCAATCAATTAACGTAAAATAAATCTGTAGAATAGTATTTCCATAAATATCGTATTCGTGTTTTTGTCGTTAGGTGAACACAGTATGGGACGTCGATGGTATATATATATATATACAGTCAAACCTGTCATAGCGGCCACCGGTAGTCAGCGGTCACCTGCCTTAAGCCGCCACTTTTTCCCTCCCCAAACGATTTATAATGTAAATGCACCTGTAATAAGCGGTCACCTGTCTAACGCGGCCAGTGGCCACCTAAATCGGATCCCAAATCGCTAAAATACCTGTATTAAGCGACCACAGTAAATGTTTACTGTTATATAAAAGGGATATTTTAACAACAACGATAAGGTGCAGCAATACGCGATCTTCACACATTCAGGAATACTAGTACCCATTCAGTCCCAACATCTCAACTGTGTATTAATTAAGAAAGTATGATTCTGGAGTGCATCTAAATGCTTCTGGGCAGGCTACGCTTGACATATGTAGATTCACTTACTACGACAATCCATCGCATGAAGTACGATTTAAATAATTAAATGGAAAAAGAAAACAAACTTGTTGAGAAAGGTTAATTTAATACATTCCAGTTGCATAACATAACTGGCGTGTATATTAAATTCTCGTTGTAATAACTTAGACGGTTTAATTTCACCATTAGTAAGAAGGAAATCTCTTTTGGGATTTGTTTGTTTATGCTTCTTTTCATGCTTGTCTAATTAAGGTTCAAGCACGCTTTCCTGGCCACACACCTCAGCACTGGTTATTTGTTAGTGAGAGAGAAGTCGGTGTAGTGGCCTTACACCTACCAACTGAGTCGTTAAATTTGCTCTGGGTAAGAGCCGGTACCGGCTAACCAAGTACCTACCAGCTTTGTGTCCGATGGCTTAACTACTACGCCACTGAACTGAACTTTATTTACACTCAGGCCGTAGTTTACGGCATATGAGGATATATATATATACATACAGCAGTCAATATAATTATAACAAGATGGTGGGTGTACATAAATGTACATAAATACAATAAATACATATTAATAAATACAAAAAATACACAGAATATCAGCCAGAGGATTTGAAAGTATTCATAATTAGATTACAAAATATAGAACGTTAGAGTTGAATAATTTATAAAATTTATATATATTTGGTTTAGACTGACAGAAAGATGGTAAGTAACGCTTTCTTTCATTCTTGAAACAAACATGTAAATATATAATGAAACTCATCTGCGATATCGTAATTATTACACAATGGACATATTCTATTTTGTAGTGGTACATTTTGCTATCTGCCCGTTTCAATTGGAAGATTATGGTTTGATAATCTGAAGCGTAATAATGGACACCAATGTTTTCTCTCTATAATTGTGATGTATGTCTCAAATTCAACAGTATTTTTAAGTAATTTACAATTTGAAGCTTTGGATGAGTTGTCAATATAAGTATACCATGGTTGTAAGTATTGATCCGTAAGCTTTGTATTAATATACGTTTTCAACATGGAAGCACTAGTAATAGCATTGCATTGTGATAACCATATATATGTACAACCAATATCATCTAAAACAGATTTAACATACATAATGCATTTGTGATTATAAGTTATTATTAACATCATTCAGTAATAATGTGTACACCAATAATGACAACTTGGACTGTTTTCCAGTAATTAGTCGATAGCAGAAAATGACTATTTTTATTTTTACGGTATAATTTTAGTTGGCACTGGATAGAAATATTATGACATCTGCCTTGTTGTAGAATAAAAAACATAGCCGTTTGTGCTTGTGTATATAACATGTTTCTTGCCTTAGAAAATCTATTCGATTTGTGAAATATAATACCAAGAAATTTATAACTTTCTACGTTATCAAGCTTTGATTTTCCAAGGTAAAACACCTTTTTGTAATCTTTCTTGTTCCCACTAAAGATTAAGACCTTTGTCTTGTTACAATTTACTGTTAGTTTCCATTTCGTGCAATACGAATCAAATATATTCAGAGAGTTTTGCATATCTTGGTAATTATCTGCAAGGAGTACAGTGTCATCAGCATAGAGTAAAACAAAAAAGAACAATCGACGTATGGATTAAAGAATCACTGAATAATTCACCTATGCCTATACCATGGCAGTCATTCATTTTAAATATATCTTCAATATCATTAAGAAACAAAGAAAATAACAAAGGGGATAAATTTTCACCTTGTCTTACACCAACACAGCAGGAAAAATAATCTGTCATAGAATTATGTGCGCTGACACAAGTTTTGATATTCTGATACATATTATAAATTACTTGAAAACATTTACCATTTATACCATTTTTAAGTAATTTATCCCAAAGTCCAATTCTCCAAACTGAATCAAAAGCATTGTTAAAATCTATAAAAGTACAAAAAAGTGTTTTCTTCCGTGCTTTCATCAGTTCTATTAGTCCATATAGTGTGAAGACATGATCATTTGTTGAATAATCTTTCCTGAATCCTGCTTGAACTTCAGATAATATATCATTCGTTTCTAGATACACTTTTAGTCTATTATTTAACACGGCAGTAAACATTTTTCCAAGACAACTAAGTAGTGTAATAAGTCTATTATTTTCAGGATTATCTTTATCTCCACTTTTATAAATTGGCTTGATTATACCAACTAACCATGAGTCAGGGAAGATACCGTTTTCAAATCCTAAATTAAAAAGTTTGACATATACAGGAATCATACAGTCAATAGTTTGCTTAATATATTCATTAATTATGTTGTTGAGACCCGAAGCTTTGTTATTCTTAAGTTTTATAACAACTGTAAGTATTTCTTCTTGTAATATAGGGCTATCTAAGGTACAGTTACTTTCTAAATCTTTAATAAAGTCTGGTTCGAGTGTTGTGTCAACATTGCTGTTTATTTCTTTAAAGTATTGGTAAAGTGTTTCTGATGGTGACAAATTACAGTCACTTTGTTTTTCTTTTAAAAGTTTCCAAAAAGCTCGCGTGTCGTGATGATTGAGATCTGTGAGTTTCTGTTCTGTTTTCCAGTTATGTCTTCTTAAATGTTTTAATATTACATTCTTGTATCGTTTACTGGCATTTAAAAGTCGGTGTTTGTTATCCATTGTATTCGAGTTCTTGTAAGCTGTTCTGGACTCCATGTATTTTCTTCTAAGTAATCTACATTGATTGCCGAACCATGCCTTGTTACTCCCGCGCTTGGGTCTAATACTATTTCATTTGTAGCCAATGGTATTCACTGCTGTATCCTTGAATAAATTACCGATAGTGTCCACTGTGACGTTAAGCTGTTCCTTTGAAAAGTGTTCACTTAGCTGATCTAGGTCCGAGATGATAGTTCTGATAGTTTCTCTGTTTACGTTTTCACTGTAGTTTTCAGCTAAACGATTATTCCATTTTCGTGACTTTAATTCAGTTTCTTCAAGATCATCTTCTTGTTGGCCAGTTATTGAAACATCCAATGAAATAATTAGTGGGCTGTGAATGTCCGAATATAACGATTCAAAATCAAGAACTTTAAATTTTATAATTTTCTCTAATACACATAACGAGGCTATAGCATAATCAACACTGGCTCCCGTACAAGTAATTTTACCAGTATATTTATCGTCACCAATTCTTCCATTAACAATGTACATATTATTATTTTTGCAAACTTCAATAAGTTTGTATCCATGACTATTTGGTCTACAATTATCTCCATTTTTGTTTTTTAGGGAAATTCCTATGTGTAACAAGTTGTTGGGTTCATTCAGAAAATCAGATATTTCAGTTGAAAATTCCATTGTGTTATTTGTTTCAGTGTCACAAACTACATAATCTGGGAGTGACTGCGTTCTGGCATTAAACTCGCCAATGAGAAGAATATTGTTTTCATTAGATAAGTTGTTAAGTTCACCATGTAAAACATTAAAAGTATCGTTATTAAAATAAGGAAATCCTTCAGGCGGTATATATACAACACCTATAATGATATTAGATGAATTTCTAGATAATATGGTGTTTTTAAGATCAAACCATAATACATACTCAGATGTATTTTGATGAACATGTACATGCGTAGTTAAATTATTTCTAACAGCTATGCATATACCACTGGATTTTACACATGATTTTAGTTTTCTGTTATTTGTATATACCGTATACACAGAGGTCGTCTTTTGGATTGAGAAGCGGTGTGTGAATAAAATGTTAGGAGTTTTTTTAAGATAAAAAGACTGTAAACCGGCCTCGGTGGTGTCGTGGTTAAGCCATCGGACTGCAGGCTGGCAAGTACAGGGTTCGCAGTCCGGTACCGGCTCCAACCCAGAGCGAGTTCTTAAGTGCTCAGTGGGTAGGTGTAAGGCCACTACTCTCTTTTCTCTCTCCCTAACCAACTAACCAACTAACAACTAACCCATTGTCCTGGACAGACATCCCAGATAGCTGAGATGTGTGTGTCCAGGACAGCGTGTACTGACTCCAACCCAGAGCGAGTTCTTAAGTGCTCAGTGGGTAGGTGTAAAGCCACTTCTCTCTCTTCTCTCTCCCTAACCGACTAACCAACTAACAACTAACCCATTGTCCTGGACAGACCTCCCAGATAGCTGAGGTGTGTGTGTCCAGGACAGCGTGGTTGAACATTAATTGGATATAAGCACGAAAATAAGCTGAAATGAAATGAATGAACTACTGTAAACCGAATTAATATTACGACGTGGGTTTTTTTGCGAAGACGCACCTTCGCGCGTGTTCGCCATGTTAAAATTGCGCGAATAACCTTCAGCATCTGCAAAAAAAAGAGGCCAATATTGCCTATATCGGTATGGAAAAACACCTCACTGTCGGTTCATTCATGCTTTTGAACTTATTTTTGTGCTTATATCCAATTAAGGTTCAAGCACGCTGTACTGGGCACACACCTCAGCTATCTGGGTTGTCTGACCAGGACAGTGGGTTAGTTGTTAGATGTTAGTGGTTAGTGAGAGAGAAGAGGCTGTAGTAGTCTTATACCTACCTATTGAGACGTTAAACCTCATTCTGGGTGGCAGCCTGTAGCGAGTTGCGAACCATGTACCTACTAGCGTTATGCTCGATGGGGGGGGGGGGGGCAAACGTAGCCTAGTGGTAAAGTGTTCGATTAATGTGCGGTCGGTCTGGGATCGATTCCCGTCGGTGAGCCCATGTGAAATTGCGTCCGTCTACAAACGACCAATTACTGACCGAGACTACAGGTAGTGGGACGTAGCCCATTGGTGAAGCGCTCCTTTGATGCGCAGTCGATTTAGGATCCATCCCCATTCTTGTTCCAGCCAGTGCACCACGACTGGCATACCAAAGGCCGTCGTATGTACTACCCTGTCTGTGGGATGGTGCATATAAAATATCGAAAAGAGTAGCCCATGAAGTGGCGACAGCGTGTTTCCTCTCTCAATATCTGTGTGGTCCTTAACCATATGTCTGACGCCATATAACCGTAAATAAATAAAATGTGCGTCGTTAAATAAAACATTAACTTCCACCCCTCGCATAGGACTGTTTCAGAGGGAGGCTCGATATGCAATTGCCTGGCGGATGTCTATATGTTTGGAAAATTAGTACCCTATGATTGCTTTCAATAATCAGCTGATTTTGTTTTAATTTAAAATGTGGATTCTATTGTATATGTTTAGAATGACAGTGTGTGTACTTAATTGATTACATATATGATAAAATATTTAATGATTTATACAGAAATGCATATTACATTTGTTACCAATTTACTCAGGATAATTTAATTTGTTACTTGATTTAAGTATTGGAATTTGAATCGGGTTGGTCTTGGGGTCGGATTGGGTCTGGGGTGACTTTTAGGTCTAGGGTCGGGTTGAGTCTGGGGCCAAGTTGGTTTTGGGGTCGGGTTGGGTCTGGGGTTAATTTGAGTCTAGAGTCGGGTTGAGTCTGTGGTCGGGTTGGGTCTGGGGTTAATTTGGGTCTAGGGTCGGGTTGAGTCTGTGGTCGGGTTGGATCTGGTGTTAATTTGGGTCTAGGGTCGGATTGAGTCTGTGGTCGTGTTAGGTCTGGGGTCGGGTTGAGTCTGGGGTCGGGTTGGTCTGGGGATGAATTTGATCTAGGCGTCGGGATAACCCCAACCATTTAATCTATTGATTATTCTAGACACTGTTCTAAACAAAATAACTGAAACTGATCATTATTTACATTTTATTTTTACTCCACCCCAATTTGGGCTTAAGATCTACTGACCACAAAAGGCAAAATGACATGCAAAAACAAGCAATTAATTCCAACAATTCAGATCACCGATATGAAACAAGTGTCAAAGGCTGCAGTGGCTTCTCGCACATAGCAGCCAGTTGCCCCCCCCCCCCCCCCCCCCCGACAATCTCACTTTCTTTTCTTTCTTTTTTTAATCCAGAAAATAGCATACACATTTTGGGTTTAATTTGTATAGTATTTCATTTGTTTATAGTGCCCCCCCCCCCCCCCAAGATTTTGATCAGGGTACGGCCCTGGCAGCCCAGTATACGTCTCCCCAATACATGTTCAAGACTAGCACCGGATCGGCCTTAGTGGTGTAGTGGTTAAACCATCGGATTTGAGGCTGGTAGGTACTGGGTTCACCTCTTGTAACCGGCCCTCACCCAAAGCGAGTTTAACGACTCTTGTCGGCGAGTAGTTGACTCGCCCAGTCCTCCATCTGTTCAAACCTAATCCTCATTTTCCAGTCAATTTAATATGATTTTAACACAGTTCATATTACATTTTAGTGAGTGTTTGTTTCACGCTTTTTAGTTTACTTTTAATCTGTTACGCATGAGGTTGGCGATCAAAGTATGAATTGACCTTTAGACCACTACACCGACTTTTGTCTCTCTAACCAATAACCATTAACCCACTGTCCTGGAAAGACAGACAGTCTAGATAGTTGAGGTGTGTGTGTGTGTGTGTGTGTGTGTGTGTGTGTGTGTGTGTGTGTGTGTGTGTGTCCAGGACAGCGTGCTTGAACATTAATTGGATATAAGCACGAAAATTAGTTGAAATGAATGAATGAAACAAGACTGGCTCTGTGCAGAGGTACATACTCACTTTTCATAGCCATGACGTGTTTTACTTCGCTTAGAAACAACACAGATTATTTATAGTCCGTCCCACTGAAAATGCCTTTTTTTCATACTATGGAATTTACTACCAGTTATTTATTCTGAGCCGATTGTTTTTTAGATTGCACACAAAAAATAGCTTCTTTTCTATTTATTTTTATTTCCAAAACAGTTTTACTTTTCTTCTTTCGTCAAACCAAATTGAAATTAGTTACACCCCTCCCCCCCCCCCCCCCCCCCCCCCCCCCTCCCAAACACACATTAATACTCCAGTAGATTCTGGGCCAAAGACTGGGCACTGCGAAAAGTTTCTAGATTTTTCTGTCAATGACGATTAACAATATTTGTACATAATAATCCACTAATCCATGGGCGTACATGGGATTTTGAAAAGGGGGGCTCCAATACATAGGATTTTGAAAAGGGGGGTTCCAAAATAGATTGCAGAGATATTGGGCATATATTTCTATGTTGAGTAAATATAATAATGTCAGATATCAATGTCAGATATATTAAATTATAATAATAATGTCAGATATCAATGTCAGATATATTAAATTATTAAAAAAAGCGATTTCAGGGTGGGTTCGGTCAAACCCATCGACCCCCCCCCCCCCCCCCCCCCCCCCCCCCCCCCCCCCCCCCTATGTACGCCCATGTAATCACTATTACTGTCTTATCGTCTCAAATATCTTGTGGCCAGCATTTCGTTTAGGTATCTCACCACTATTGATTATACATTGGTGACAGTACAAATATAAAGCTAAGCACTGACTAAATTATTAACAGTAGGTGCTATATACTACCTGACATGAAGAGAACAGCCTCTGTGACAGGGTTTAAACAAATAAAATTGATACTTCGCCACCTGCAATTTCAATTATCCAGTCTCCTAAGCACATGGGCTAATGGAGGGGAGGCTACTCTCGTTAAATATATGTACCACAGGCATAGTAAACAATGGTCTTGCCTGTAGCTAAGCAGATATGCATCTGTCAGGTTGATATGCCAAAATCAATAGGCAATGTTACCCTTCCAATATTCCATAATCATACTGTCAAGTCTGTTCAGACACCAACATAATAAAATAAAGAAAAGAGGTACTCTTTTTCATAGAACTAAATTCATTGGCTGAAATAGCGGTGTGATCCCTTCAATCAGGGGCGGGACGTAGCTCGCTCGTTGCGCGGTCGGTGTGGGATCGATCCCCGTCAGTGGGCCCATTGGGCTATTTCTCGTTCCAGCCAGTGCACCACGACTGGTGTATCAAAGATCGTGGTATGTACTACCCTGTCTGTGGGATGGTGCATGTAAAAGGTATTTTGCTGCAAATCGAAAAGAGTAGCCCATGAAGTGGCGACAGCAGGTTTCCTATCTCAATATTTGTGTGGTCCTTAACCATATGTCTGACGCCATATAACCGTAAATAAAATGTGTTAAGTGCGTCGTTAAATAAAACATGTCTTTCTTTCGTAGTAGTTAAATAGAAGTAAACCCCAGCAGTATCGGGACCAGATTAAACACACACACACACACACACACACACACACACACTCTCATATCTCTCTCTCTCGCTCTCCCATCTCCCCTCTCATATATATATATATATATATATATATATAATCTATATATATACTGCTCCAATATCATTTTTATTATCATCCATTAAAGGCTTTTGTAGGAGATATCGCTGGTCACTATAATTTGCGATATCTAACTCTTATAATCTTGATTGGTCAGATTTTAATCACAAGACAATGTTTTGTTACGTCCACTGTGTTTGTTCGCGTATCCACTTCAAGCGCTAAACCTACCATTAGTGACGTCCACGCCACTGCCGGTTCCTGCTAGTTAACGAGTCTACGCGCTGACTATTCAACTCCACATTACTGACATATTTACACGGTCGCAATCAAAAATAATGATTCGGGATGAGCAAAAAGAATACCCCCCTCCGTGTAGCTTGTTGTAACAATTTATCAGGCCCAATCGTTGATAAAAGTACAAAATCCTCGGCAAGCCCTCGGTTTTAATACCTTTATCAACTCGTGCTGACCTAATTATGATATCACAAGACACTCGGGGAGTTTTTATTCCCTCTATATATATCTGACAGCACAATGAAAACGCAAAAACAGATTATTTTTCAATTTTTTGTTGTGATTAATGAAAAAAGATATTTATTGGAATTAAAATAAAATTTAATGAGGAGGAAGAGCCATTGTTTTGGTACTTGTTGTCTGGGTTTTTAGATCCTGGTTTTGTTCTCGTTACACATACAATAGCAGAAAACACACAAATTGGTGTGAAATTGTGTTCACAACTACCTGCTCAATTTCTGCGCATGCAATGCCCGTGATTAGTTGCCAGTATGTGGACACATAAAGTCACTTAACGGTGGTTCTATTCCTCGATTCAGAGAAGAACAAGGGAGCGAGCGATTGGTATGGGTTCAGGGGCATACTTCGCAACAGCCAAGTTGCTAGGACCTGTCAGAGTCCATCCATGCACCTATTGGACGACATTGTTTGAACGTCATCAAACAGACCGGAGGGTCTGTGAATCGGACCTCGAACATGGTCAACGTCCGCGTACGACCCCACGCCAAGATCGACAGAATAGTAGACGACAACACCCCGTGACCGGTTCAGAACTGCGACGGGTGGACCAGCAAGCAACACTGATATGACGTCATGGAAGGCTATCCATCCGATGACGGTCATCCGCTCAACTCAGACTGGCTGGACTCAGATGCAGACGACGTGCAACGGTAACATCATGACACCGCGACCGTGCGCGGACTACAGTTTGCTTTCCGTTTCTCTGTTCCTTTGCGATGGAAGAGCACGCTTGTGTAAAGGGACTCCATGCACGGTTACGCTGACGGTGTGTGAGGGAACGTGATCGGTTTGGCGGGCGGTTGCTGATGGGATGGGGGGCAATCAACTGTGATATTCAGGCGTGATCTCATCATTTTCCCACGATGCCTTACAGCCCAGCGTTATGTTGACGTTATTCTAAGGACAAGTCTCCGCCACTTTTGCGCAGTCAACGAAGCCAGGGAGGTCCCCTTCGTTTCAACAAGAAAATGCCATCACATACTGCAATAAAATTACCAGGCATTCCGCAACAAGCCGGCATCCCGTAGAACTGGCCCCGCCGTTTCAACGGATTTGAACCCATTGAACACTGTGGGTTTGATTAACGTCGTGTAGTCACCGCCACCACCCCGGTAAACGTCGCTGAGCTTGCACAGGGGTTGCGGAGGTTTGGAGGAACATTCCTGTGGCTATTGAGATGTTTTGCCAATCCTTTCCCCGTCGGTCTTCACGCATGCTTACGGGCCAAGGGGACACCCAATTGACCTTGAAATGGGGGGGGGGGGGGGGTTTGAACTTT
>NC_054702.1:76849743-76879644 GCF_016097555.1 Gigantopelta aegis | reverse complement strand
TCGGTGTTGGGCTATTTCTTGTGCCAAGCAGCACACCACGACTGGTATATCAAAGGCCGTGGTATGTGCTATCCTGTCTGTGGGATGGTGCATATAAAAGATGTTACTAATGGGAAAATGTAGCAGGTTGCCCCTCTTGACATCCAACAGCCGATGGTTAATAAATCAATGTGGTCTAGTGGTGTCGTTAAACAAAACAAACTTCATAATTTTGTATACATTCGTAAGGTAATGAATAGGGTTAGAAAGTGGGTAACTGGTTTTGACTTCATACGTACGTAATATACTGTATTGACTGGGATGAAAAGTAATCATGGTTTTCACCTATACGTACGTAAGGCAACGTGATATTGTTACTGTCTATACTCACTATCGCAATACCCTGCGTCTTGATTACTGTAGAATCCCATATTGCAGTTTTCACAGATGTTTGCGTTCGAACAAATTCCTCCACTCATAGACCCATCCATAAACTGCCTGCTGCAGTCTCCGCAGGTAGCTGTAATACAGACAAGGTTAACTACAAATTAATCGATCCCATATTACAAAATATATGTATAATATGTGCATAATTAACTCGAGAGTATCAAAATTGTAATATGTTGCCACTCAGCGCAAACGTAGGAATCCTTGGCAAGTCCAACACATACTAATAGTTTTAGAGAAAAGTCACATTTCTTCATCAATATGGAGATATAATTCAAATTCAAACTGTGTCGTCACCTCCTGGCCACCTTTATAGGATATTGTCGTGCTGGGGTGTCGTTAAGCATTCATTCATTCCGTTAATGGATGTTGCAATAATATAAATTTATAAAATAGTAGTAATTATTTTTTTGTGGGCATGTAATTCAAAGTACATAATTTACATAATAATAATAGATTTTTGGTCATTAATTAACTCTGAGACAGCTCCTATAATCGTTTTGTTCAGATTACCTATCTGCCTAGAATCTCTATTTATTCGACAGCTTCAGTATCTGACTTTCTATATATGACATGATAGTTTCTATTGAAGTGCATACACTATTTCTAAGCTGCTAATTGTAGGAAGCACAAAAATATTTACGCATTGGAATTCCACAATTTATACCATCTCCGCTTTCAAGCCATCCGTCTAAGCACTCGTGGTATTCAATTTCCTTCAATCCAAGTCTATAAAAAAAAAATCAAAGCACCACGTAAGCTACTGACAGGAAAACTATGTAACCAGAGAGACTTCGGTCGCAGTGGCGTAAGAACTAATGAGCAGGTTTTGTGCAAAATGTCAATGAACTGCTACTTATTGTGCTATTCAACTTGAAAATGTACGTTGTTTGTCCTACTCTGTATAATTGATGATAAAGATAAAAATGTAGCCTGTGCCCACCTTACCATCCCCCAAAACCCGAGACTGTCCATGGGTATAGTCAGCTGGAAAGGGTTTTTGAGATATGTTTTGATTATTTGACGCTCAAAATGTCTTTACTTACCCTCTGAATGGGCCTAACACCCATCTTACCATCCCCCAAACCCGAGACTGTCCATGGGTATAGTCAGCTGGAAAGTGTTTTTGAGATATGTTTTGATTATTTGACGCTCAAAATGTCTTTACTACCCTCTGAATGGGCCTAACACCCATCTTACCATCCCCCCAAACCCGAGACTGTCCATGGGTATAGTCAGCTGGAAAGTGTTTTTGAGATATGTTTTGATTATTTGACGCTCAAAATGTCTTTACTTACCCTCTGAATGGGCCTAACACCATCTTACCATCCCCCAAACCCGAGACTGTCCAGGGTATAGTCAGCTGGAAAGTGTTTTTGAGATATGTTTTGATTATTTGACGCTCAAAATGTCTTTACTTACCCTCTGAATGGGCCTAACACCCATCTTACCATCCCCCAAAACCCGAGACTGTCCATGGGTATAGTCAGCTGGAAAGTGTTTTTGAGATATGTTTTGATTATTTGACGCTCAAAATGTCTTTACTTACCCTCTGAATGGGCCTAACACCCATCTTACCATTCCCCAAACCCGAGACTGTCCATGGGTATAGTCAGCTGGAAAGTGTTTTTGAGATATGTTTTGATTATTTGACGCTCAAAATGTCTTTACTTACCCTCTGAATGGGCCTAACACCCATCTTACCATCCCCCAAACCCGAGGACTGTCCATGGGTTATAGTCAGCTGGAAAGTGTTTTTGAGATATGTTTTGATTATTTGACGCTCAAAAATGTCTTTACTTACCCTCTGAATGGGCCTAACACCCATCTTACCATCCCCCAAACCCGAGACTGTCCATGGGTATAGTCAGCTGGAAAGTGTTTTTGAGATATGTTTTGATTATTTGACGCTCAAAATGTCTTTACTTACCCTCTGAATGGGCCTAACACCCATCTTACCATCCCCCAAACCCGAGACTGTCCATGGGTATAGTCAGCTGGAAAGTGTTTTTGAGATATGTTTTGATTATTTGACGCTCAAAATGTCTTTACTTACCCTCTGAATGGGCCTAACACCCATCTTACCATCCCCCAAACCCGAGACTGTCCATGGGTATAGTCAGCTGGAAAGGGTTTTTGAGATATGTTTTGATTATTTGACGCTCAAAATGTCTTTACTTACCCTCTGAATGGGCCTAACACCCATCTTACCATCCCTAAACCCGAGACTGTCCATGGGTATAGTCAGCTGGAAAGGGTTTTTGAGATATGTTTTGATTATTTGACGCTCAAAAAGTCTTTACTTACCCTCTGAATGGGCCTAACACCCATCTTACCATCCCCCAAACCCGAGACTGTCCATGGGTATAGTCAGCTGGAAAGTGTTTTTGAGATATGTTTTGATTATTTGACGCTCAAAATGTCTTTACTTACCCTCTGAATGGGCCTAACACCCATCTTACCATCCCCCAAACCCGAGACTGTCCATGGGTATAGTCAGCTGGAAAGGGTTTTGAGATATGTTTTGATTATTTGACGCTCAAAATGTCTTTACTTACCCTCTGAATGGGCCTAACACCCATCTTACCATCCCCCAAACCCGAGACTGTCCATGGGTATAGTCAGCTGGAAAGTGTTTTTGAAATATGTTTTGATTATTTGACGCTCAAAATGTCTTTACTTACCCTCTGAATGGGCCTAACACCCATCTTACCATCCCCCAAACCCGAGGACTGTCCATGGGTATAGTCAGCTGGAAAGTGTTTTTGAGATATGTTTTGATTATTTGACGCTCAAAATGTCTTTACTTACCCTCTGAATGGGCCTAACACCCATCTTACCATCCCCCAAACCCGAGACTGTCCATGGGTATAGTCAGCTGGAAAGTGTTTTTGAGATATGTTTTGATTATTTGACGCTCAAAATGTCTTTACTTACCCTCTGAATGGGCCTAACACCCATCTTACCATCCCCCAAACCCGAGACTGTCATGGGTATAGTCAGCTGGAAAGTGTTTTTGAGATATGTTTTGATTATTTGACGCTCAAAATGTCTTTACTTACCTCTGAATGGGGCCTTACACCCATCTTACCATCCCCCAAACCCGAGACTGTCCATGGGTATAGTCAGCTGGAAAGGGTTTTTGAGATATGTTTTGATTATTGACGCTCAAAATGTCTTTACTTACCCTCTGAATGGGCCTAACACCCATCTTACCATCCCCAAACCCGAGACTGTCCATGGGTATAGTCAGCTGGAAAGGGTTTTTGAGATATGTTTTGATTATTTGACGCTCAAAATGTCTTTACTTACCCTCTGAATGGGCCTAACACCCATCTTACCATCCCCAAACCCGAGACGTCCAGGGGTATAGTCAGCTGGAAAGGGTTTTTGAGATATGTTTTGATTATTTGACGCTCAAAATGTCTTTACTTACCCTCTGAATGGGCCTAACACCCATCTTACCATCCCCCAAACCCGAGACTGTCCATGGGTATAGTCAGCTGGAAAGGGTTTTTGAGATATGTTTTGATTATTTGACGCTCAAAATGTCTTTACTTACCCTCTGAATGGGCCTAACACCCATCTTACCATCCCCCAAAACCCGAGACTGTCCATGGGTATAGTCAGCTGGAAAGTGTTTTGAGATATGTTTTGATTATTTGACGCTCAAAATGTCTTTACTTACCCTCTGAATGGGCCTAACACCCATCTTACCATCCCCCAAACCCGAGACTGTCCATGGGTATAGTCAGCTGGAAAGGGTTTTTGAGATATGTTTTGATTATTTGACGCTCAAAATGTCTTTACTTACCCTCTGAATGGGCCTAACACACCATCTTACCATCCCCCAAACCCGAGACTGTCCATGGGTATAGTCAGCTGGAAAGTGTTTTTGAGATATGTTTTGATTATTTGACGCTCAAAATGTCTTTACTTACCCTCTGAATGGGCCTAACACCCATCTTACCATCCCCCAAACCCGAGACTGTCCATGGGTATAGTCAGCTGGAAAGTGTTTTTGAGATATGTTTTGATTATTTGGACGCTCAAAATGTCTTTACTTACCCTCTGAATGGGCCTAACACCCATCTTACCATCCCCCAAACCCGAGACTGTCCATGGGTATAGTCAGCTGGAAAGTGTTTTTGAGATATGTTTTGATTATTTGACGCTCAAAATGTCTTTACTTACCCTCTGAATGGGCCTAACACCCATCTTACCATCCCCCAAACCCGAGACTGTCCATGGGTATAGTCAGCTGGAAAGTGTTTTTGAGATATGTTTTGATTATTTGACGCTCAAAATGTCTTTACTTACCCTCTGAATGGGCCTTACACCCATCTTACCATCCCCAAACCCGAGACTGTCCATGGGTATAGTCAGCTGGAAAGGGTTTTTGAGATATGTTTTGATTATTTGACGCTCAAAAATGTCTTTACTTACCCTCTGAATGGGCCTAAACACCCATCTTACCATCCCCCAAACCCGAGACTGTCCATGGGTATAGTCAGCTGGAAAGGGTTTTTGAGATATGTTTTGATTATTTGACGCTCAAAATGTCTTTACTTACCCTCTGAATGGGCCTAACACCCATCTTACCATCCCCCAAACCCGAGACTGTCCATGGGTATAGTCAGCTGGAAAGTGTTTTTGAGATATGTTTTGATTATTTGACGCTCAAAATGTCTTTACTTACCCTCTGAATGGGCCTAACACCCATCTTACCATCCCCCAAACCCGAGACTGTCCATGGGTATAGTCAGCTGGAAAGGGTTTTTGAGATATGTTTTGATTATTTGACGCTCAAAATGTCTTTACTTACCCTCTGAATGGGCCTAACACCCATCTTACCATCCCCCAAACCCGAGACTGTCCATGGGTATAGTCAGCTGGAAATTGTTTTTGAGATATGTTTTGATTATTTGACGCTCAAAATGTCTTTACTTACCCTCTGCATGGGCCTAACACCCTTCTTACCATCCCCCAAACCCGAGACTGTCCATGGGTATAGTCAGCTGGAAAGTGTTTTTGAGATATGTTTTGATTATTTGACGCTCAAAATGTCTTTACTTACCCTCTGAATGGGCCTAACACCGTACATCCGAGGAGTGGATAAACGCAAGTGTCTTCGACCCAAGTACGTACATTAAGCCTGAAAATTAATAATATGAAATCTGTTACAACACTGACTCGATGAGGGTCTGGCTTTGTTGTGTTGCAAAAGCACATCAGACGAGAAAGAGCAAAGGCGTTAAACTGCAGGGAATACCTAAACGCGTCTGTGACTATTATCCTGTTCAATTATTTAGACCCAAAGTATTTAGCAAATGTTACGTTTATTTCCTATTCGATATTTGTTTTCTTTGCATTTACATGAAAACAAACCCAAACCCCGACAGGTTTTATATACAAATCATCATGTAAAATGCACGAAGTTGACTTAATTCCACTTTTTAAAAATCTCTGTGTCGTTTGAATGCACGTTATTTCGCCTATAAATAACTAAGGTCATTTGCATATCAAAACATTGGGATCTGAGGCTACGTGAAGGCCATTATAGCTCGTTTCACTAAATCAAGGTTATTATTGTTTTGCAGTGTGTAACAGCATTGTCTAATCTTTCCGTTAAACATAGATGTAAACAAACAGAACATGTAACCCTTTCTTGTAGGTGCATTATATTTAATAACTTTAGCTAATGTATTATGTATTTTTATTTTATTATATCAATTATATATTAGCATACCATACCTAACCTAACACAACTGAGGTGTAGCACAGTAATAAACACAAATCACCTCACACACCGCAGGAATGTGCTTTCCAAATTTATAAATAAATTTAATGCAGGGCCGGACCAGAACACAGGGGGGGGGGGGGGGATAAAATGTCAAAGGCCACCAATATCAAATAATAATAAAAATGTTATTTAATTTGCCTCTAAATTGGGAAACTCATACGTATATATATATATATATATATATATATATATATTATATATATATATATATATATATATATATATACGTATGAGTTCCCAATTTAGAGGCAAATTAAATAACATTTTTATTATTATTTGATATTGGTGGCCTTTGACATTTTATATATATTTTATATATATATATATATATATATATATAGTATTTAGGGTGGTGCTAGGGCTGGGGTTTGGGGGTGGGGTGTTACATTTGTAATGCGAAAAACCAAAGGGCTATTGTTCGGACTCGTATGGGTTCAACCACTTTTTCATCCCGCAGACACAGCCCTGAATGTTCAAAATACGATAGCATTGCCTGGTCAATAACATCATTATTTCGATCTATGACTGCACGTGCTATTGTAGCAATGTGTAAACCACGTAAAATACAAGTTAGGTAGGGTATTAGTCGACATTCTTGTTATTGAGGAAAAATATGGGTAAATCGAAAAACACTTTAGTTGATGTAAAATCGTGTATTAAGAACGTTTTCGATTATTTTCAAGATGAATATCAGCACGGTAGACCTAGGTATGCTTCTTATCGAATTGTCGATTGAGTTTCCGTTGCACTTAAAGTTTCGGTTTCAACAGTAAAAAGAACTGTGAAAAATCTAAGCTCTACGAATCCAAGCACAGAAATCACTGTTAAAAAACGCGACCGAAAACAGAAAGATGTTATTAGACGACGAGTATACAGATTTTATAGAGAGGGCGAATTACCTACATTACATAAGATTAACGTGGCTTTAAGGGAGGAATGTGGAATCAACATATCCATATCAACTTTACGAAGAACACTCCATGACCTCGATTTTAAATACCAACATATGTCTACAACCGGAAAAGTGATTTTTGAGGACGCCAATATATCAGACAGGAGACTGTCCTATCTCCATGAAATATCCAGTTTACGAGAACAGGGGTATTTAATAGTGTATCAAGATGAGACCTGGGTGAATGTCAACCACACAACATCCCACCACTGGACAGATATCCACCCGGGCACAAGTACCGCCAATCACCTGCCGAAATCAGACGCTGCTGATCGAGTTCCTAAACTCTGTTCGGTGACTGGGAAGGGAAAAAGACTTATTATTTGTCATGCTGGCTGTGATAAATATGGATTGATAGATGGCTGTGAATTGATCCTTGAGGCTAAAAAAAACAGACGGAGACTATCATGGTGAGATGAATCATGACAATTTCATCAAATGGTTTGAAGAACAACTTATGCCTTCTTTACCAGAACCTTCTGTTATCGTCGTGGATAACGCAAGCTACCACAACAAATTAACTGAGATCACACGATGTCCTGCACTAAACGCTAAAAAGGAAGAAATTCAGTCGTGGCTATGAAACAAAAATATACCTTTTGAGAGTAACATGACAAAGCCAGTTCTTTATGAACTTGTGAAAAGTAACAAATGTGCAAAGCAATTTGTTACTGATGATATTGCTGAACGCCATGGGCACCTGTGTCTAAGACTGCCGCCAAGACATTCTGAACTCAATCCGATAGAACTGATCTGGAGTCAAGTCAAAGGGCACATAGCTCGTCATAATGATGGTAAAATGACCACGGTGCGGAGAGAACTTGCACATGCATTGAACTCTGTCACACCTACACACTTCTCTGACGCAGTTAAACATGTAATAAAGATCGAAGAAGATTTTAGAAAACAAAATAGTTCTATAAGAAATAAAATACCCCCTGTGATAGTCCCCCTTAACGAAGATAGTGATGAAGAAATGAGTTCGTCGACTGATTAAGTTATTTCTCCATACCCATCAGGAGTATTACTTTAATGTATGCATGAACTCTTTAACACCAAAAACAATTTATTTCCATATCATTCACTATCAAACAACCTAACAACCTATAAACTAATCAACTAGAAATGCATATAGACTACACATACATACGAGAGAAGTGTTTATTTAACGACACACTTAACACATTTGATATACGTTTATGTGGCGTCAGACAAAACGGTTAAATAGCATTATGATAGTGAGAAAGAAACTCGCTACCGCCACATGGGCCACTGTTTCCGATAAGCAATTTTGATAAGCAATAAGGGACGTTTTATATGCACCATCCCATAGACAGGATAGCACATACCACAGCCTTTATACATCAGTTGTGGTGCACAGGCTGGAACTAGACACAACCCAATGGGTCCACCATGTGGGATCGATCAGTCGACCTACCATGAGCGAACGCTTTACCTCTGAGCTACGTCCCGCTCCATATACAAAAGAAGCCTTAAGTGGGGTTGGGGTTGTGCAGAGGGTCACACCTCCACCAATCGCATGCATACCATATTCTTCTCTCTCTCTCCCTATAACCATATAACCATAGATTAAAATATGTTGAGTGCGTCGTTACATAAATGATCTCTCTCTCTCTCTCTCTCTCTCTCTCTCTCTCTCTCTCTCTCTCTCTCTCTCTCTCTCTCTCTCTCTCTCTCTCTGTCTCTGTCTCTGTCTGTCTGGCTGTCTGTCTCTCCCTTCAGCGCGCGCGCTTGTGTATTCCACAATATAATTATAATATTTGATACATATTTTTTTTTCAAACTGAGGTTTTGTCACTTGAACTTCCCACCTGAATCCGCGCCTGCTTCATGTTTACAGATATTTTCTTAAATATAGGTCATACTACGATTTGTGCGGATAGGACGATAGAACCGAACATTAGTTTGAAACGCACTATAGAATGATGCTTTTGATATGCAAATGACCTTAGTTATTTATAGGCGAAATAACGTGCATTCAAACGACACAGAGATTTTTAAAAAGTGGAATTAAGTCAACTTCGTGCATTTTACATGATGATTTGTATATAAAACCTGTCGGGGTTTGGGTTTGTTTTCATGTAAATGAAAGAAAACAAATATCGAATAGGAAATAAACGTAACATTTGCAAAAAACTTTGGGTCTAAATAATTGAACAGGATAATAGTACTTTCCACCATTCATCACGTGTGTTGGGGCCCATGTTGTAATAAACGACCCATTTTTTAATATGTACCAATTTTGTAATAAAAACGACCCTTTCTGTAATAAACGTAGGTACCCATTCTGTAATAAAAACCCAGCCATTTTGTAATATAAAATAGGTGTCCATTTTGTAATAAAAATTACCCATTCTGTAATATATACTTTAAAACGTTGAAATATGACCCAGAATTAAATATATATTTACAAATTTAAATAATTTTAAACATTCTCGTGATAGATGGTCTACCTGTGGTGCGAGACGTCTAAGGTCCATTCCACTACGTAGATTTTAAGTGGACCAATAGACATTCCCTGTTCCATCCATTGCTCCACTACTGCTATATCAAAAACTAGGTATGCACTGTGGTTAGTGGCCACTGCGGATGTGGCAAATATCTTCAGTAGTCTTTGTATGAACATTGTATAACATCTGCACCAGTGTTGACGTGCTATTTAATGCATATGGAAGGTTAATATGCAAATAATATGAATGTGTGATGTTTAAATATTTTATTGTAGTTTTAATCCACATAGAATAGGAGATGTAGTCGGGTTTCTCCTCTGTCTCAGCGAAGCACTCTTAGTATCGTAAGAGGAACTGATGTGGATTGTTGGTTGGAACGGGACAAATGGTGTTTATAAGAAGTAGTCGTATAAATCGTATAAATCAAGACGATCGTTAACTGTTTAATTTTCCATAATAAGTCAGACTAACATTTCTTGATATAATTATATTTTCTAAAAATAAAAGTTTAACATATGTTTAAAGATGCATTTTAAAAACGTTTTGAAGCATTGCTTGTCACAGAAATGGGTCTGTAATTTGTCAACAAGACTTTTCGGATATGATGTCACAGAAATTAAGTTCAGCCTGAACAGATGAGGTGCGCTACTTGCGCGGACAAACGTGGTTTGAAGACATGCGCAATAGCTGGTGATAATGGTGAAATTACAGAGAACCAAATTAATTAAAGAATCTGTTGAATTTTTCACTGAAGAGATAGCTTAAATGTCGTGAGTTGAATTGTACGGCAAAATGACCACAATTAATACCAAGACAAAATAACACACTACCCTTCTGACGATCGTTCTATTTAATATCTGTATATAAATCTGAATACACAATAAGTTGTGTGAGGGTGGCTTTTATTACCTTTTTTGTAATTTTATTTCCATATTATAAGTATTATATAAATTGTTATATATGAATGTTTAATCCAGTCAAACGTATTCCCGTCAAGTAAAACTTTGTTTTGTTCAGAGCACATTGATTAATTAATCATCAGCTATTGAATGTCTTGGTAATTCTGACTCTTAGTTATCAGAGGAAACCCTCTAAATGTTTTCCATTAGCAGCAATGGATCCTTTATATGTACTTTGCCACAGACAAGAAAGCACATGCCTTTGATAGAACTAGAAAAAAACACCAACCACTTGAATGGATACATCGACGTAGTTCTATCCTGCGACGCAAGCACCTCAAGCGAGCGCTCAACCGACTGAGCTAAATCCCGCCCAAAGCGTGAAGTAAACGGGAACTTCCTGTGTTCTATATCTGTACCGCCTGCATGTATCAAAACTTCCTGTGTTCTATATCTGTACCGCCTGCATGTATCAAAACTTGAGACGCCGGGGGGGGGGGGGGGGGGGGGGTGGTGCATAGAAAACAAATACCTTTCATTATTATCTTATTTTCATATACATTTATTTCATAAATTGTTATATTAAAAGGTTTCAATACAGTCATACAATCGAAAGTATATATATTTTACAAACACACACACACACACACACCCCTCTACTTGTAATATAATTGTATATTTTGAACTTGGAAGAATTCAAATAAAATATATACGTATTTTTTACGCATGGTAAAATACATAGTTTAAATTACTTAAACGAAAAACTGTATTCTTAAAGAAGCATACAGAGTACTGTTGGATGTTTTAGACCGAAATTCAGTCCAAAAAATTAATTGGGTAACTAAACCCTTTCAACAAATAAAACCATGCTGTTACGTTTCGCTGATTTGTGAGGAAGTACACCATTTATAAGTGACAAATAAAGAATGGTTTCCATACAATCTGAAACACGTCGGCGAACGTCGCAGAACACTAAGCAATGTTTATGGAACTTTGGTGAAAATATCTCTATTGAACAGACACTGTTCCAATACTTATCGATCCAGTTTCCATAAAAATAATAATACATAATAACAATAACAAATATAACTGCAAGCGGTAATGATGGATTCCCAAGCTATAATAGCTGTACATTATTCACACACACATTTATATTTCATTTAATTATAGCAATATGTATCCCCCCCCCCCCACACACACACACATAATCCATATGTATACATGCACACATTGCCACTTATTACGCAGACTTACTTGTGTTATCTAATTATATCAATAATTACCCTACCCCCACCCCACCCCAACCTACATACACGTACATAGTGTCACCTGACCAACTACCACATTTCCACATTAACATATAAAACAGTAAATGATTAACCCTAACGGGTAGATTTATTTCTATCACTTTAATAAATTTAAAGATACAAACTGCACAAATGTTCCGTCCGTGGGCTTTTGCAGTCTTTACACGCATCAGGTAATCAACGAGGAGTCGTTGCATTGCAATTGTGGGTACACATGGAGGGCATACGCGCTACTGAGCCTGTGATTTACCATTGTGAAGGGTTTTGGGTTTTTTTTTTGACTCATTATATATACTTCACATGTTTCATATTTAACACGATAATATATTATTATTATTTATTTTCTTGACCTTCAGAGATTTAAAGATATAAACAGTGCAAAAATGTCTTTTTCATTCGCAAATGCTATCTGAAAAATTTCAAAATAGACAGTAGAAATTAAATATAGAATTTCAAGAGGTTTTACCTGTAAATTTCATAGAAATTGACATACAATACGAAATTCGCGATAGAGGCCAATACACATAACCTATAAACATAATTTTTAATACAATCAATTCCCCTGATGGGCCTAACTACCTTCAATATATCAGCTATATGGGCCTACAACGTATTTTACAACATGACAAAACAGACGGCTGAACAATTTAAAAAAAACAATTAACATATTCGCGATAAAGGCCAGTACACATAACATATACAAACAATATTTTAAGACATTCAATCCCCCAGAGAAACCTAATTACCTACACAATTTCCACGAAATCGATCCAGAACCTTTCTCAAAATATTACAAAATAGGCAGCTTTAAAATAATAATTACAGCAAAAAACAGTAGATTCCCCAGCCAAAAATGCAGGGAACATAATACTACTACTACTAATAAATGAAAAAAAAACACTGTCCAAAACTGGCTGGGGTTAACATTAGAAATCTCGATTGCTCCAAAATAGGCATCGGATTAAATATTTTGACATTTTTATGTAGACAGACAGAAGACATTAAATCTAGATTTTCAGAATCTATATATACATTTTTGATAAAGTCAGTCCCCTCGAACTACCTAACTACATATCAAATTCAGCTAAGAACGTTTCTAACAAAATGACAAACCAGACGACATAATACTACTACTACTACTACTACTACTACTACTACTACTACTACTACTACTACTACTACTACTAATAATAATAATAATAATAATAATAATAGTAATAATAATAATAATAATCCTAGTAAGAAACAAACGGTTCCGGCCACAAAGGCTTGCGAACCTATTAATAATAAATCTTTAGTCTGCGTCAGTCTGCATCGCTTACTGGCGTGTTGCAGGTTGTTTGAAAACCATGCTTAAAGCGGAAATAAAACGAATTCGTTATACATAAATGTATGACATATATGGACGTAGATTACGAACTCGCAAACCGATATGTGGCAAGACATTCACCTAATATTTATAACGTCGGTTTATAGTTACTTTTATACCAATATATGTCATACGTTTTACTCAGACTCACCCTCCTTTTTGTAGAGCATGGTTTCTATGTATCAACGGCACGAAAACAAACAGACAGCATAAAATATGTATTGCATCCATAGTTTCACATCTGATCAGCAACTAAATTGTGCTCCTAATAACCGCTAACCGTATACCAATAATTAGTGTTACTAAATATCACATTCATGTTCCAACAAGATGCCAAAAATATTTGTTTTTACAAAAACGGTTGTTCTGCCTATCCATGCAAGTGATTAATGTTGTTTTCTTACTATGCCTGAATACAGTGCTTTCTGTCTGTGTATTCGGCCTAAATGGTGCTGTAATTGGAGATCCTAAAGAAATAGCCAACACATTTAACGACGTCTTTATAATAAATCTGCTTTCGATTGTCTACTATGGGAGCTTCCAACCGTGGATTTGACCATTAATGATCCACTTAGTAATATGCATTTAGTAAAACATGAGGTGGAAGGTAGTTACATTCTCTGAACGGATACGAACGTAACTACTTATTCTATTTCTTACATATCTTCAGAAAACAGGTTTAAAATAAATTTAAACGCATTTTCCAACTAAAACCTATGTACGGCCTAGCGCTTGTAATTAACTTGTATGTCACAGAGTTATCGATTCGACCGTGTTATTTTTTTCATTGGATGGTATGGCATTGGTGACCATGTCGTTACCTAGGAGCAGCCAGTCATATATCTTACAAATGTTATTGCACATATGTGTGTTAACACTATGTGTTATTAAAAATAATGAAAAATGTTCTCAACAACGTATGTGTAAGAAAAGATAATCTAAACCTAATTTTAGATTACGTTCAAGTATCTTAGTTTTTAACTCACTAATAGTTCTGGCTCACATTTCAGAGTACGCACAGAATGTTATCGACAAGGACAGTAAAATTATTAATTTTCTCCGATCCTTTAAATAAAAAATATCTAGAAAGTCACTAGACAAAAATCATTATTCCTGTATTTAATTATACTGATATACTCTGGGATAACCGTTCCCTCCATCTAGCACTTTCTCTTGAAAATATTAATTTAGGTGCACTTCGCACAATTTACGGTACTTTCCGAAAAGCGCCGCATCAGCTTCTTCACAGAGAAACTGGAATAATATCTTTACGGGGAAGAAGAAGTTGACACAAACTGGGTACTAGTATTTACAATGCAAACTGACAGCAGGAGTTCTTCGTAGAATATATACAGACATAGTTAAAAATAGCTATAAACACGATTTGAAAATAAAGGTAGATAGCACATTATCGACTATGTTTAGGTATTAGTGATTTAACCGATCCCACATTTGCATGTTATGTTCTTGTGAACATGCCGTTTCTACGCGTTTGTCCTTTGCACACCGTAGTTCGTAATATATATTTTATAAAGTGTTTTAATTATAATTGAAATATCTTGTTATTTGGAGATCAGAACCTTAGTGCTCAAGATAATGTTATTTTATTTAAATCTTAAAACTTCATTATAGACCATGGCTCTTTAATACGAACTGATCAAATATGATAACCATAATCATTTCTACCTTTATTTTCGATCATTCTTTCTAAGAATCTTCCAAGTTTTAACTTACCATGTTTATGCCACGTTGACTGTATAAATAGATTGTTGTGAAATGCTGGGGGAGGCCTAAACACTTATCAATACATTTACCAGAATTTACCAATCCATACACATGGGGTCCACCCCGACCCAGCCACTAGTTTAGACCTTTCTCATTTCTATTCATGATACTTTGTTTCATTGTTTATTTCATTTATTATGACTCCCTCATATGATAACAAAAACGAAATGATGATATTCTGGTACAGAAATATTTAATTGAGTGAAATTATTATAGTCAGAATTATATGTTTTCCCCTCACAAAATAACGTCTCATCTCCATTAACAACTCCATTAAAAAACTAATTACTGCACGAACCTCCTCTTTGGATTCTGCTTGTCAAGGTCAAGGTCAAAAGGTTTAACGTGCACATTCAGGACAAGCTGTTATAGCACACGTCTGTCATGGATACAAGTTCTGACCTATGCCAGGTCTCCCGTCCAGGACAGGATCTGCTTTAGTTAAATTTGCTTCAGGATCTATACTCTTAAAAAAAGTAGGGGAACTCTAATAAGAATTTACAATTGCCAAAATTGTAAGGTATATTAGCTGTGGGGAATGGTTATATGATATTTAGTGAATTAATTGGGCAAACATTACAACCGGTAGTTCAGTAGTACAGTAGGTGTTATGACCACCAAAGATCTTGAAGGACGATTGGGGTCAGAAGTGAAATTTGAAAGTTGACGGGTTTTTTATCAGTAGTGAGTGATATCGCCACGATGTGTCAGACATTCTTTCAGCCGACGAGGCATACTGCGTATGAGTCTCCCTATCATGCCCCAGACGTGTTCAATGGAGGAAAGGCCTGGGCTCATTGCTGGCCATGGTATTCGATAGATGTTGTGCTGCTGGAGGTGAGCATTGACGATTCGTGCACGGTGAGCACGGGCATGGTCGTCCTAAAAAACATAACGTCAACCCACACGTCTAGCAAACGGGACGACAAAGGGTGTTAGTATGTTGTCCCGGTAGTACTGCCCAGTGACCCTTCCTCGCACAACATGGGAGGGGGGGGGGGAGACTTTTTATCAAATTGGAATATATATATTTAAGTTCAGTCCACACATTTTATACACACGCACTGTTGAAAATGTAATATAGCCGTATAATTCTCTAATAGGGTATTATTTTGTATTTATGCGTGCAATGTGCTGAGACTAAACATGCAAACTGCATAATAATAATAATAATAATAATAATACAAAAAAACAATTGTTAAAAATACAGTGTAGTTACAGACGAAATTTTGTCTACCCCTCACCGTTTGTCTCTCGCATCGACCTGGAGTGACTAATGTTTGTATACATGTTTGTGCTCGGGAAGCCATTGTGGGCCGATACAAGTACATAGTGTATGTGTCTCTGTCGAGTAACAATACTGATCATGCACATTTACAAACGTTTTCTATTCACTTTAAGTGTTAGTATATATCATGGTGAATAATATATATATATATAATATAAAGCTTTTATTCTTCCATTGTATAATGACACTTGTTCCACTGTCCCCTCCACTCGACACAGCAGTTTACACAATGCAAGACTAGACCTCTCACTGTACACCCATCCAGGCATTCTATGGACGTCTGCAGTATATATATATACACAATGTATATATACATATATAGGAAATGAGTTTTATCATAGAAGAAAAAGACTTCAGTATATGGTGGAAGAATTAGATTATTATAATCTTCACAATGATATAGCATTTTTGACATTCATTTTTCTACCATGTATTATTTTTAAAACAAGCCCAGTATCCAATTTCAATGGCCAATAGTAAGTAACTCGAATGGGTTTTTTGGTTGTTGTTTTTTTAATTAGTTGCCTGTGTCCACCTTTATCGTGGGAATGTGTAGGTTGGACTGGACAATGGTAATCAAGGTATAAATCATTCATATTACATTAATACGAAACACACTGTCATATATAGAACAAGGAAATTATAGCATTTAGTGGCCTTACTCCTCTGAATGAGCGTCAGAAATTATTCTGTGTGGGAGTCGGCACCCAGATGTGAAGCCAGTACCTACTAGCCTGAAATCAAACGGCTTAACCACTATATTCACTACTTGGCCGTTGGGTAATAATTTTAAAATTTTCTTAAAATCAGTGACTGATCGAGAAGTAAGTATTGTATTGTTAATTAAAAGTGCTAGGTAGTGGTGCAAAGAAATATAACCATCATTACTTGGTCGTCTCTAGACGTTTGTCCAGACCACTTCAAGACTACCGTACCAGGATCTTCGGAGCAGTGGTTAAGCCATCATGTTTATTTTGGGTTCGTATCGCGGTATGATAGTATCAACACTGAGAATGTTAATGTTTGTTTTGTTTACAGACACCACTAGAGCACATTGATTTATTAATCATGTGTTACTGGATGTCAAACAGTTGGTAATTCTGACATATAGTCTTAGAAAGGAAAACCGCTACATTTTTCTCAATAGTAGCAAGGGATCTTTTGTATGCACCATCTTGCATACAGGATAGCACGTATCACAGCCTTTAATATTTCAATCGTGGTGCACTGGGTGGAATGAGAAATATCGTTCAAAAATACGATTTTGATAATAAAGTATAGTTTGGTCATTCAGAATTAATGGATTTTGATTAACAGCAAAGGTAGACGGCGATGTAACTGTATTGCAACTCCTTACTGAATTGTGCACTTTATCACTGTTGGAGGGGCGGGGTGTAAACCAGCGGTAAAGCGCTCGCCTGATGCTCGTTTGTTCTAGGATCGATCCCCGTCGGTGGCCCATTGAGGAGATCCGCCACTCCCTTAGAAGATCCGTATCCGGATGTTTCATCCCTCCTGCACCACCCTTGAAGGACTACCACTCCTAAGACTAACTTTAAAAATCCAAACTTGCACAGGATAGAGTTCATTGGAATCTATAAAGCTGTGATAGCATGCACTCATGGCTCACTGTAAATCAGTGATGATATCACGCGTTTGCGACAGCTGAGCATATCCTGCCCCTGTGATAGCACGTACATTTGGAGAGCGATCCTAGCGTCGAAATGTCCGTCTAGCCCTCGAACGTCAGAGTACTCGGACTAGAGCGCAGCCCACAGTCATCAAGAGTTTATTTTGATATAGCGAGAGGCAACCCGCTGTTGCCACTTCATGGGCTACTCTTTTCAATTAGCAGCAAGGGATCTTTTATATGCAACATCCCACAAACAGGATAGTACATACCACGGCCTTTAAAAATTATGTTATTGTGTAAGCTGGGGGGGGGGGAGGGGGGTTATACAATACGCACGTGAAGATTAACATAGTACTTCATGAATGCTATATCAAATACATATGTAATTAATTTAATTGGAAGAAGAAATGTTTCATTTAACTAACGTTTATTTGGTGGACCACGATTTTCAAGACAATCTTAATAAGTATTAGAAAACTTGCAAAAAGACATAACCAGCGTAATCACTTTAACGTTAAAGGTCAGTCCGCCGATATGATGATATACGCATTTTATACTAAGTTATCATCGTCATCATCATCATCATCATCATTACTACTACTACTACTACTAAGGGGTAAAAGCACGCCTCTGCAATTATCTTACTAGTTTACGAGTTTGTTTATAACACACAGCTTTCACCTTCACCGCTTAAATATTTTATTTCGTTACTTGTGTAGGACATTAATTAAATACCGTAACAATATAAGTAATAAAACTAACACCTTCAGATTTCTCTTTATTGACTATTAAATCTAAATGATCATATCGTACTAACAATAAGCCATGTGAGACGCCAACCTGCATATTAATATATGATAATATAACAAAACCTGTCAATATAAACGTGAACATGTAGCGGGCGTGATACCAACCTTTCAATTTCTGTCTGTCTCTACCTGTCCGTCTGTCTGTCTATCTGTCTCTGTTTCTGTCTCTCCCTCTCTCTCTCTCTCTCTGTCTATCTCTGTGTGTGTGTGTGTGTGTGTGTGTGTGTGTGTCTCTCTCTCTCTCTCTCTCTCTCTCTCTCTCTCTCTCTCTCTCTCTCTCTCTCTCTCTCTCTCTCTCTCTCTGTCTCTCTCTCTCTCCCACTCTTCCTCTCCTCCCTAATAACTTGAATTAAACCAGTGTCGTACCCAACCTAAAATAATATAGGTGAGTGAAGGCAAGAGGAATAGAAGAAAAAAGAATGGAGATAAATGCAATCGTGGCTCAAATTGTGGTGACTGAGCGACGCTCAACACCGAAGGACGTCGCGTGTCGTAGTTGCGTTACTCGTAACCGGAAAGCTTCCACCATAATGATTTGAAAATGTATCCGCCCTTTATTATTAAACAATTCCATTTCATTTATTACGTGTTTATTGTCCCTCGACATTTTACAGCCATGATAACACTTAACATAAATATTGTGATGTTACGGGCGGAACAATTATTGTGGTAGGAAAAGGGTGAAACAAAAGCCACGTATAATATCACAAAATACAGTAAAATGTATTATTATATATTAAATATTCCTATAATATCCATCCGACCAATATATTACATGCCACAACTAAAACCAACAACCAAACTACTACTACTACTACTACTACTACTGCTACTACTACTACTGCTACTACTACTACTACTACTACTACTACTACTACTACTACCATCGTGTTTAAGACTCGTCATTTTGGGTTCGTATCACGTATGTCCGCAAACACTGAGAATGTTAATGTTTGTTTTGTTTAACGATACCACTAGGGCACATTGTTATATCAATAATCGGCTAATGGATGTCAAATATTTGGTAATTCTAACATATAGTCTTAAAAAGGAAAACCGCTAAATTTTTCCATTACTAACAAGGGATCTTTTATATGCACCATCCCACAGACAGGATAGAACATATCACGGTCTTTGATATACCAGTCGTGGTGCACTGGATGGAACGAGAAATATCCCAATGGGCCACCGACGGGGATTGATTCTAGAACGACCGAGCATCAGGCGAGCGCTTTAGCACTGGGGTACGTACTGCCCCTAGAACACTAAGAAAGTACACAAGTAAGTGGGGAGGTGAAATACAGTTTCACCGTCGTCTTACTTCACTATTAACCAATATCTGTTAACCATTAATTCTGAACGACAAAATCAATTAACAAAATCGTATCTTTTCACAAGGCAGAGTCGCAAACACGCTAGGCAGAGAGCGATCTAAACCGTCCAAATGTCCGTCTAGCTCTCGAACGGCAGAGTACTCGAGACTAAAGCACAGCCTATAGCCATCAAGTCATTAGTGGAAATGAACAGATTTTCACCAAAAAGATTAAAGGCATGTACACGGTCAAAACAGGTTATTGCATCAGAATGGGCGGCGCAGACATGACCGTACCACTTTTCAAAGAGGTACAGCATAGCCGTACCACTTTTTGTTTCTTGGTTGGTTATATTTGTTGTATCTGTGAAAATGGCCTTCACGGGTGAATTTGAAAGGTGAGTCTGGCAACCTCGAGCCGTACCACTATATCTTACATTGTGCCGCCCTTGATCAGACATCAGATAGTCAGTGATGCGTCATATCGTGAAATGGCCTGTCCTGGAAAAACAGCCCTTATAGCCGAGTCGTAATTTAATTTAAGATATCCGAGTGGTAATTTTATTTAAGAGAATTTAAAATAGCTGAATGGTAATTTTAATTTTTAGATAGCCGAGTGGTAATTAAGTTTAAAATAGCATAGTCGTAATTTAATTTAAGATAGTCGAGTCGTAATTTGAGATAGTCGAGTCGTAATTGCACAGAAGATAGCTGAGTCGTCATTGAATTTAAGATAGTCGAGTCGTAATTGCATTGAAGATAGCGGAGTCGTCAATGTCAATGAATTTAAGATAGGCGAATCGTAATTTATTTTAAGATAGCAGAGTCGTAATTGAATATAAGATAACCGAAATTTCAGATAGCAGTTATACTTGAATTTAATATAGCTGAGTCGAAATTAAATTTAAGATAGCTGAATAAATGTATATAAAAATGTATGGTAGTTAACTATGGAGCTGCAACCACACTGGTGTGTTTCTCACAAGTAATTTATTCATGCGATCTCGGTAAATACCCAGTATATACAGAGAAGTTAAGTAGTCTAATAAAGTTTAAATCTATACTTGTTTTCCCACAATTCAGTGAATTTCGTGTCAAATATATTGAAATATATTACTATAGTAAAATGATAGTTTTTTAAAACTAATTTAGTTATTACGTATCCGAAGCATGAGAGTTATTATTAACATTTGTAAATTTCTCTACGTTGCTACAATAAAACGTCAGTCATTAGATTAGTTGTGTCCCCAATGGAAATAATTTATATTTATTGTTATTTAATGTTGTTTCGCAAATTGTTGTTTTTTAATTTGTATATAGTTAATGATTTTGGTTAACATTTTATATAATATATTGTTTTATTCTTATATGCCGTAAGGCATACGGAAGTAAATTGAATTGAATTGAGGTGCTGCTTATTTCCCAGGCTTGCTAATAAGGGTGTACCCTACAGCTGACCCGCGTCCAAATAAAAATATCTGTGCGTGCGTTGACAAATAATGTGCTGTGAATTGAGTATTGTTGTTATGTTATTCATGCATGAAAGAATAACAAAGCGTTGCAAAGGCGGATCTAGGATTTCCTAAGGGGGTGGGGACGACGAGAAATATAGAAAGGGGCCTTTTGAAACCCTGATATCCGCCATAAAGGCTGTTTATAATTCATGTAATTTCGAAATACATGTATCTAATTGGGAGAAAACGTCATGTCATCTCGAGGATGGTAGACCGGACCCCCATATCTCTATTTGATCCGGCCCGGGGCGGGACGTAGCCCAGTGGTAAAGCGCTCGCTCGATGCGCGGTCGGTTTGTGATCGATCCCCGTCGGTGGGCCCATTGGGCCATTTCTCGTTCCAGCCAGTGCACCACGACTGGTATATCAAAGGCCGTGGTATGTACTACCCTGTCTGTGAGATGGTCATATAAAAGATTCCTTGCTGCTAATCGAAAAGAGTAGCCCATCAATATCTGTGTGGTCCTTAACCATATGGCTGACGCCATATAACCGTAAATAAAATGTGTTGAGTGCGTCGTTAAATAAAACATTCCTTTCCTTTGATCCGGCCCTGGGTATACGTAGAATAAGCGTACAGAGCAGATCCATTTGACGAGGTTAACCAAATAAGTTTCAGAGTGTATTAGATTGATGATGTAAACTACACCAAAAATTTAATTTATTGTTCCATATTTACAAAAAACCCACAAATAAACGTCACTGTATACAAGAAAGTCACATGACATGCTGTCAAAGTTGAAGGTTGTCAAACATGGATTTTACACATTAGAACATTCGTTTAATAGTGTGTGAATCCACCCCTGGTGCGAATACACTCGACACATCGTTGCCTCATGCTGTTGATCAGACGTCTGAAGAACTCTTGGGGAATGGCCTGCCACTCTCCCATAAGAAGTTGACCCAGATCATGAAGGTTGGCCGGAGGGGCATGGTTATCCCGAACTCTCCTGCCTAATTCGTCCCAGGCGGTCTCTATTGGGGCCAAGTCAGGCGAATATGCTGGCCAATCCATCCTGGCGATACCTTGTTGTCTGAGAAAGTCCGTTACCACCCTGGCGCGGTGGGGTCTGGCATTGTCATCCTGCAGAACTGCCCCGCCGCCAATCTGCTGAAGGCCTGGGAGAACCAACGGCCGGATAATCTCATTCAGATAGCGGATTCCATTCAGATTGCCATCCACCACATAGAGGGGGGTCCTGTGGTGGATAGAGATGCCGCCCCACACTATGACGCTGCCACCACCGAACCGGTGACGTTGTCTAACGTTAACGTCAGCGAAGCGCTCCCCAGGACGTCTGTAGACACGAACCCGACCGTCGTTGAACTGGAGACTAAACCTGGACTCATCAGTGAACATCACTCGACCCCACTGAACACGTTGCCACCGCAGATGAAGCGTGCACCAATGACGTCTGGCCGTTCTGTGACGTGGTAGGAGTGGTGGTCGAACAGCCTGGCAACGGCAGCGTAGATTATCGGCTCTCAGACGATTGCGTATGGTTTGATCAGACACTTGAGTTCCAGTCGCAGTCCGCAGATTGTCACGTAATCGGCGTGCAGTGGTTGTGCGTTGACGTAGAGCAGTATTGGTGATGTAGCGGTCCTCTCTATTTGTAGTGCTTCGGGGTCTTCCCGAACGTGGACGATTTCGAACAGAATTCGTTGCTTGGTACCGTTGCCACTGTCGACCAACGACACTCTGACTGACACCAAGTCTCAGAGCAACATTTCTTTGCGTATTGCCATCCTGAAGCCAAGCAATAGCCCTTCCTCGATCTTCGATAGTCAGTTGACGTCGTACCATTGTCGAATTTGGAGTGTGCACCGTACACGAACGCAAGCTCCAATTATACGGAAATTCAGCATTGGGAACATGGAATACACATGCAAAGCGTGCAAATGAAGCGCTTTGTGAAAAAGCAAGTTATGGGCACTTAGCAGACCTTTCGCTTTCGCCCTAATTTACGTGCAAATGTAAGCATGTTTTCGCCATTAGAACTAGTCGACAGTGTCAATGACAGTGGATTTTAATTCATTTATGGGTTGCTTAGACCCACTTTCGTCAAAATGGAACAATACCATGCGTGACATTATGGTCTAGCTAATATAATTGACATTCAGAAAATAATGTCGAAAATATCGTCTGACCCTTAAATTCTTTTGAGTAGTATATATGATACATGCATATTGTACTACGTTATGATGATGATGACGATTATGATGATGACGATAATGATGATGATGATGATGATGATGATGATATTATTATTATTATTATGAAGGGCGGGATGTAGCGCAGTGGTATTTAGCGCTCGCTTGATGCGATGTCGGTTTAGGATCGATCCTCGTCGGTTGGCCTTTTGGGCTATTTCTCATTCTAGGCAGGGTACCAAGACTGGTATATCGAAGGCCGCGGTATGTGCTGTCCTGTCTGATAAAAGACCCCTTGCTGGTAATGGAACAATATAGCGAGTATTCTCTCTAAGACTATATGTCAAATGTTTTACAAAATGTTTGAAATCCAATAGCCGATGAGCTCCAGTGGTCTCGTTAAACAAAATAAACTTTAACTTTATTATTATTATTACAATACAGTTGTAGTTATTATTATTATTATTATTATTATTATTATTCCTATTATTATTATTATTATTATTATTCCTATTATTATTATTATTATTATTAAGGAGCGAAAGCACACCTCTGCAATAACTAATGTATTTTATGTTGCTAATGCGTCTTTACGAGTTTGTTTACAACACATAGCTTATCATCTTCACTGCTTAAATCTTGTATTTCGTTACCCGTGTAAGAAATTAATTAAATACCATAACACAATAAGTAATAAAATTAACATTTTGGAATTTCACTTTATTGACTATTAAATCTATATGATCATATCGTACAAACAATGAGCCATATGAGACGTTAACCTGCATATTAATATATGATAATAAAACACCTGTCAATATAAACTTCAACATGTAACAGCGTGATCTGAAGTTGAACACAGTGAGCTATCAACCATACAGGACACTGGGAGAATGCATATACAATGTCTCTTGTTGCTTTCTAGGAAGGGGTAGTACATGAGGCGAGAGCGAGGCCCACCGTTTAATCTCTGTTTGTCTGCCTGTGTTCTGGTCGTCAAATGTATGTATACTATATCTCTCTTTTTCTCTCTCTCTACATTCCTTAACATTAATTTACACTAACTTACACACACACACACACACACACACGCACACACACACACACACATTTTGTCTCTCTCTCTCTCTCTCTCTCTCTCTCTCTCTCTCTCTCTCTCTCTCTCTCTCTCTCTCTCTCTCTCTCTCTCTCTAAAATTGGCTGACATGTCGTTAAACAAATATCCCTTCCCTTTGCATTCAATATTTCTTACTGACATGTATAAAGGGTAAGCAACCAACGTTTACTGCTATTCACAGAATTCACTTCCTAGTTACTTGAATTAGACCAGTGTTGTACCCAACCTAACATAATGTGGGTGAGTGAAGGCAAGGAATAGAAAGAAAAAAAGATTGGTACACACTCGATTGGGGTTCAAATTGTGGTCACTGAGTAGCTGCGTTACCCGTAACAGGAAACCCTCTATCATAATGATTTGAAAATGTATTAGCCCTTCAAAATGTGCAATTCATCGACAGTGTCAAAGTAAAAAATCACTACTTATTTATTGTACTCACCGTCCCTCCATCTTTTACAGCCATGATAACACTTAGCATAAATAGTGTGATGTTATGAAACTTGTGAAACAAAAGGCACGTATAATATTACAAAGAACAGTAAAATGTATTATTATATATAACATATTCCTATGAAATCCAACCGACCAACATATTACTATACTTGTCTCAAATAGAAACAACACCAACAACAAAACTACTTCTACTATTGCTGCTGCTGCTGCTGCTGCTGCTGCTGCTGCTGCTGCTATTACTACTACTACTACTACTACTACTACTACTACTACTACCACCACTACTACTACTACTACCACCACTACCACTACCACTACCACCACCACCACCACCACCACCACTACCACTACCACTACCACTACTACTACTACTACTACTACTACTACTTTACATTCATATTTATATATATAATTAATTATATACATTCGCAAAACATTTTGGAATACGGGGATCGGTTTGAGCTGCGCATCTTGACACCCACCATCGGCCTCGTTGTTGTGGTTAAGCCATCAGATATAAGGCTGGTAGGTACATAGTTCGCAACCCGGTACCGGCTCCCACCCAAAGCAAGTTTTAACGACTCAAATGGGTAGGTGTAAGACCACTACACCCTCTTCTCTCTCACTAACCATTAACAACTAACAACAGCCCAGATAGCTGAGGTGTGTGCCAAGGACAGCGTGCTTGAACCTTAATTGGATATAAACACGAAAATAAAGTTGAAATGAAAAAACCACAAAAAACACCCACTAGCGTGTCCGCGCTTGGTATTATATTGTTAGCAACTAATGTTAGTAACACGTCAAATGGAAGTATGTAGAGTAGCGCTGTTAAGTCCGTAATGAAGGCGCCGTTCACTGTGTGAACCAGACCATATCAAGAAGAAAACAACTCATACAGTTCGAGTACAATACACAGTAATACTAGCATGCTTTGCCTACTATCGGCACATACTGTAGCCAGTCCGTATAAACGAAATGTTTAAAAGCAGATACTTTTCTCTCTAGGTAAGTTAATTAATTATTTATCCTATTGTATAATAATGTCAATATTGTTTATGTCTGTTTATATGTATTATAATATATTTTATTATAGATTATGTATAGCGTGAATAAGAATTAAAGCATTGGGTGATTGCCAGCAAGTTGTGTACTCAATAACTATTTTGTGTCAGTCCTATGCTTTACAAAATGAAAGTCGAAACCCGTTCTAATTTACTTTACCTGATTATATCCAATTAAGGTTCAAACACGCTACCATGAGTGTGAGCTATCTGTTCAGGTTATTCATTTTCATTTCAACTTATTTTCGTGCTTATATCCAATTTAGGTTCAAGCACTTTATCCTGGACACACACCTCAGCTATCTGTGCTGTCTATCCAAGACAGTGGGCTACTTGTTAGTTGGTTAGTGGTTAGTGAGAGAGAAGAGGGTGTAGTGGCCTTATACCTACGCATTGAACCCTTAAGAACTCGCTCTGGGTACCGAGGTTTGAACCCAATCAGATGACTTGGCCACTACACCACCCAGGCCGGTAGACTGCCAATTCATAGGAAATGGCCTTTTGTATGAACTTACTGACATTCAGACACAATAAAATATATAACGTAGTGTATTCACTATAACGTGAAATAATTCAGCAGGTCTCGATCCGACTATAAAGAGGGGAGAGGGAGAGAAATAAGAGGATGGATCGGTGTGTGTGTGTGTGTGTGTGTGTGTGTGTGTGTGTGTCTGTCTCTTTCTATCTGTATCTGTCTCTTTCTGTCTGTCTCTCTGTCTCTCTTTCTCTCTCTCTCTCTCTCTCTCTCTCTCTCTCTATGTATGTATTTCTCTGTGCGTCTCTCTCTCTCTCTCTCTCTCTCTCTCTCTGTATGTCGCTCGCTCTCTCTCTTTTTCTCTCTCTCTCTCTCTCTCTCTCTCTCTCTCTCTCTCTCTCTCTCTCTCTCTCTCTCTCTCTCTCTCTCTCTGTGTTTGTGTGTGTGTGGAGTATTATTCATTATGAGGAGACACTTGAAAAGTACATATCTTAGATGCAGGTGAAATGTTTCATTATTTGTATTATATGTGTATTATTATTATTTTAATATAAATAACGATACAGTAATTAATTTCATACATTATCTTTGTATTCGATTATATCAAAACTTCAAGATGATGTCAGTCGGCGAAAACAATGGCTTCTCTTGTTAAGGCCAAGGAAATAAATAATGTATATTCTCATCTCGGCACACGTCAATATCTAAATCGGAAGATCATTATGTTTCTCATGTGGGAGGGGACAACCCCCTCCCCTATAAATACATCGACATATAATTTATTATTCGATTTTAAATTATATTCCACATTCCACATATATATATATATATATATATATATATATATATATATGTAACAAACAAAATGGAATACACCTTATTATTACCCATATGGTTAAAATATCTTGGTATATATCAAAGTGATAAGTCCCACTAGAACACCAAGTGGGACGTAACACACGATGAGGTCGTCAATTGGCACATTACAAAAACTAAAGCTCGTAACAACTGAACATTATTTCACTTGAGACATAAAACATGATACAAAATAGAAGTTTGCTTGATATCCTATATACTAGTATAGTATCCTCAGACACGTATTAACTGAAAACGGCCAAATGGTAATTCGTGAAGTCTGCGAAATGGATAGGAATATAAGAACCGGTGTGTCAGAGGGATATATACGTTCCGCTAGAGGCCAAAAATATTTACCCTTTTCCTACTATATATAACATTATAACTGACTGGCTCCTCAGTTGGACATTTGTCCCCCCCCCCCCCCCCCCCCATCCACACACAAACACACAACACACTTATCTTTCTTTAACGAGATCAGTTGAGCACACTAATTAATTCATCATCGGCCACTAAATGTGAACCATTTTGGTGTATATATATATATATATATATATATATATATATATATATATATATATATATATATATATGATTCTGAAACATACTCTCCTGAGTAAATCTGTGATGGGGACTGGTTGTCACGGACAAAACCCAATTAGAGAATGGGTCCACCGAGGAGGTTTGATCCTACAATCAAAGATCCTGGGGCGAGCGCTCTACCGACTGGTCATGAGCTATATTATTACATTTTGTTTCAATGTTTGACTAGTTGGTATTTCAATCCACACTGTACTTTATATTATATTCCCGTATTACACAGATCAATCTCTGCACCATGTCATCACCCACGCCAGATCCGGAGACGTTACATGCCACGCCCGTTGAATCGGCAGCAGTCGACGCCAGGATTCACCTCGCACACGGACAGATGAGAAGTGCGTCATCAAAACCACGATTCAACCCACCGTTTAACCCTTCTGTGTGTGACACGTTCAGCAAGCTGAAGGATGTGTCTGCCGTCCTGGTGCCGTGGCGCGTCTTCCACAAGAGACCAGACTGTCTGCACAGCGCGTTCCGCTACCACCACGGACAGATCGTCTACAGCGACGAGGTGAACGTTCTGATGGAGGCCCCCATGCTGAATCCTTCCAGTCTAGGTCGTCTTGATGACTTCACTCAGACATGGTGAGACATATCTCTCTCTCTCTCTCTCTCTCTCTCTCTCTCTCTCTCTCTCTCTCTCTCTCTCTCTCTCTCTCTCTCTCTCTCTCTCTCTCTCTCTCTCTCTCTCTCTCTCTCTCTCTCTCTCTCATTTTATTCCTCCCGACTATTTATGTTCGTCGGTAGAAGTGTGACATATAGGATTAGCAAATCACTATTCTTTCCGACCGTCCGTCCATTCATCCAACCATCTGAACAAATTAGGAATTCTATTAACGTGCCCATATCCTTAAAGGTTCAGGCATGCCAACCCTGAATCCAATCTCTGACATCGCCAGTGGCTGGTTCCGGGGCAATCTGAACAAATGTGGGGGCTAATTGCGATCTATGGTTTAAAAGGAAAGACATGTTTGTTTAAGAACACCTCAGTGAGTATCAATCGAAATAGCTCACACATAAGCGAGCAAGACGTTACACGTATGTGCCTTTGTATCTTCTGAAACGTGTTTTAACATGCGGTGTGACCGACCCGAATGCCTCGAAGAATGGGTTATATAATTGTTAAAGCTAGGTCGACCTAAACGTGTATTCATGTACATGCATGTAGTTGTTATTGACTAATCTCAGGAGATTTGTTATTGACTAAATATTTAATACACATGGGTAAAAGAGTGAGTGGCAGTTAAATAGTTCAACACGTCATCCGTAAAATTAATTTGACATTCAGCTTTTGAGAAATTTTGACACAGTCATAGAGAGGAAACCCGCAACATTTTTCCATTAGTAGCAAGGGATCTTTTATATGCGCCATCCCACAGACAGAATATCACATACCACGGCCTTTGATATACCAGTCGTGGTGCAGTGGCTTGAACGAGAAATAGCCCAATGGGCCTACCGACGGGGATCTATCGCAGACATACCGCGCATCAGGCGAGCGCTTTACCACTGGGCTACGTCCCGCCCCTTTGGGAAAACAAAATCCCGGAGAGAACTCAAACTCTAGTAGGCAGGGTAGCCTGGACAGTCTCTCGAGGCATGACTTCTTTAC
>NC_054702.1:76831248-76849543 GCF_016097555.1 Gigantopelta aegis | reverse complement strand
GGTAATAGAATTTTTAAATGGTATTCTGTATGCATATGCGTCGTGCTACTCACATGTTTATATAACAGGTAACCGAGGGGAAAAAACATTAAAAAACAACAACATTCTATTAAAATTATTATTACTTTACCACATATTATGTCATATATTATATTTGTACGTTGTGTTTTCGATACAGATTGTGTTAGCAAAGTCTTCTTGTGTTATCAGATGACTATTTTGCTGGTTTTTTATTCCTGGTATAGTGTGTATACAGATTGCTCAATGTAAGGTGGAATACTGCAATACAAATGTTGATGAGATATGTATACGATGTGCTGGCGTGGTCCAAGACGCAATAGGATATAGAGCCTATGTACTCACAAATGGAGGAAAAACATGTCAAAGTGAGTTTTATTATTAATTCATGTACAGTTTTGTTCTTCATTTTATGAAAGTAAACAATTTTAAATTCATGTAATAATGATAAACAAACTCATTTGTTTGTTCATATTGGCGACACAAAAACAATAAAATTAACTAGCAACTTTGGTTATGTATTATTCAGGCACGTGTGTCGAAGCCCCCCCCCCCCCCCCAACCCCCTCCCATCCTGCTTAGAGCAAATATTCTTTTTCAAAATGTATTTTTCGAGGGAGCAGGACTCGACTCTCACTCCCCCTCCCCTCCCTAAACGTCTCTCGTCCTAATCCAAACACCATCCCCCTGCATTCATTAATTTATGCACACTGGTCTTGTGATAATTTAAAATTAAATTAAGTAAACATCAATACTAATTTGAAAATAATTTTAAATTCGCAATTTTCTATATCTGTTATTTTCTTATTTCATAAGCTTAGACAATAAAATTACGTGTTATGTGTTTAATTTTCGTACAGAGGCCTGCTCCTGGAAAAGAGACAGCACGCGTTGTTATCCAGGGACCTGTACTGGGGAAGGCTTGGTTGAAAACTGTGTTTGTGATGATGGATTTTCAGGCTTCAACTGTGAACAAAGTAAGATGCAAAGTTCTTAACGATACAGGCACGTAGTATAGGACCAATACCACAATCACCCACTTGACGTTTTTGTCTTACTCTATATAAATAAAAATTAAAATATGACTTGTGCCCGTTCAGCCCCCACTAAAGACTTTGCCCCCTCCGTTAGAGATTGTGCCGCACCCACTCATCCAGATATCGTTCCTATGGTCCTGTGTGGGTTGTTTTTGTTGTTGTTTGAGAGCAGTTGTAACGGCCCTCTGGCAGCTTTATTGTACTGTTCTGTCTATACTACTTGAAATGCATAGAACATATTTTTGGCTGGTTTTTTGGTAGATGCAACCTATGTGTCGACAGCTTGTTTCCTTTGCTATCTCTATTCGTCTCGACTAAATGTTCAAATAATCAATGTTAGACACTGAAAAGCAAAGTCGAGTTGTTCAAAGCATAGTAAAATTAACCCTAGGTTAGTCTAATATTTTTGTTGTAAGTATGTTTGCACAAATACAACAGAAACTTTAGATTTCATCATGTATGGATGGATACCTTTGGTTGTTCTAAATCAAGTTTCAACTATAACACAATTAGATTTCATCATGTATGGATACCTTTGGTTGTTCTAAATCAAGTTTCAACTATAACACAATTAGATTTCATCATGTATGGATACCTTTGGTTGTTCTAAATCAAGTTTCAACTATAACACAATTAGATTTCATCATGTATGGATACCTTTGGTTGTTCTAAATCAAGTTTCAACTATAACAACATTAGAGCACATTGATGTATTAATTATCGGCTATTGCATGTCAAACATTTGGTAATTTTGATGTCTAAAAAAAAAAAAAAAATAAAATTAGAGAGGAAAAAAAAAAAAAAAAAACCGCCACATGTTTTTTTAGTAGCAAGGGATCTTTTATATGCACCATCTCACAGGCAGTATAACACATACCACGTCCTTTGATATACCAGTCGTGGTGCACAGGCTGGAACGAGAAATCGATCCTAGACCTAGACCGACCGCGCGTCAAGTGAGCGCTTTACTATTGGGCTACGTCCCGCCCCTATTTGAACTGATTTAGTCCTTCGTAACCGACCCCTATAGTTGAAATATTAAAACGCATTTGAATAAACTTAAAATTCATATAAAAACATATTCTTTACAAATTACATTAAATCCCCCCCCCCCCCCTCTCTCTCTCTCTCTCTCTCTCTCTCTCTCTCTCTCTCTCTCTCTCTCTCTCTCCCCAAAACTCTCTCTCTCTCTCTCTCTCTCTCTCTCTCTCTCAGTAGTCTCGGAGTACTGCAGGATCGATCACATCTGTGACAATGCAGAAGTCAAGGCATATACCTTGGCTATTGTAGCATTTTGTCTTCACCCCTGTGTTAAAAATCAGATTAAATTTATATAATTTGTATTAAAAATCAGATTAATTTATATAATTTGATAGTAATTTTTAAGAAACCTTTTTATATACGTATTATTATTTGGTAAACAGTTTTATTACGAGAGTTGGTATTGTTTATAGATTAATAATATGATATATATGAGCTTTAGCATTATTTAGTATAAAAGTAAACAACAATTCATCGGTTTCATTTGATGCAAACGGACTGTACATTTATGATATATCTCGCCTTCAGTTTCAACGGCTCCCAAGATGTACGACGAACGTTTCACAATTGCAGACGCCAAGATTGTCACAGAGACGCTAAAATATCCATCAATGGAACCCACATCTTGGTCTAACATTGAATTCCCATTAATCATATCCTATAGTTTTGCTTCGGACTTTCAACGAGGTGGTAGTGCAAAGCCTGCCTACATAAATGGATCAAAGATTGGAGTTATTGGTGGCACGGTTACATTCAAGTTGAGACGGGGTAAAGGAATATATATATATTTTTTTTTTTTTTTTTTTTTTTTTTTTTTTTTTTTTTTTTTTTTTTTTTTTTGCCTGAATAGTATAGTATAATATACTATTCAAGCAAAAAAAATAAATATATATTATTGTTTAATTAAAAGATGATTTATTGGAAGCGAACTTCTCCTCATAGGAATATATATATATATATATATATATATATATATATATATATATATATATATATGTATATATTTTTTTTATTGTCCCCAGAATATAAAATGGCAGTATTAGGGTTGAGGTGCCCTGAGCTCACTGTCTCACAATATTTTTTAAATTGCATATGGTATACACAGTTTTATATATATATATACATATAAATGGCAAACTATATACACACGAATAGATATAATCCACACACTTTATATATATATATTGTTTTTGTTGCTATTTTGTTTGGGTTTAAAAAAAAAAAAAAAAAAAGTTAAAATTATTATTATCTGGGCCAAGAAAGAAAAAAAGAAAAAGGAGAAGATGTTATGTACGGAATTAGTATTGACACAAGAAAGTATTATGAAAAGGTGTGTGAAGGAGTATACAGTGCGAAGAAGGTATTTTAGAAATAAATATATCTCAATATTTAATAGATTTAATAAACTTTTATGATGTTTGAAATAAATTATACCACTGCTCCCATTCTGTCTTCAAATCTTCATAATTACCATTTTTATATAAGATACATTTTTCAGTTTCCAACTTTTATTTAATTATAGTTTTTAAGGCAGAGAAGTTTAGTTTTTGTTTTTGTTTTTTCATGGAATAAATATAATATTTTATGTTAATAATTAACCAATTTATTGTATATGTATTTGTTTTTTTAAACAGACCCAAAATGGCAATATGTTTATCTATATTTATGCACTCTTCTATAGTATTGAATATCCAATTTGTATTATCTTTCCAAAATTCTTTAACTTAACAACAATCATAAAATAGATGTGTAATTGTCTCTGGCATACGATTACAAAAAGTACATTTATTTGAATTAATATAATGTATTGTATATAGAAATGTGTTAGTAGCGAGAAATCTGTGTAGAATTTTATATTGAAACCAACGTAAAGTTGTATCTCTAACGCATTTAAATGGTATATTGTAAAATATATTCCATTCTGCTGGTGAATAAAAAAACCTTTGTTTTTATATTTTAATTGAGACTGTGGAATAGATTTTGTGTAGCATAACAATTTATATATTTCTCTACATCCCGTTTTATCTTTAAGAAGTTGTTTTAGCTTGTGGGGGTAGACTGGCTTTTCGTCTGTAATTGACTCGTTTATTTCATCATTATGCTTTCCATATATTCCTATGAAACATTTCACTGCATTAATTAAAGAAGCATACTCTAGAACATTTGTTTTTATATTAAATTTTGCAATAAAATCGCATAAATTTAGAAATCCTCCATCAGTATTAACTAAATCACTAATGAAACCAACAAAGGAATATTGATTTAATACTGTATGGAATTACTTTAAACACAAAATATTCGTAACTGATAGGCAGCAAGGGGCAGTTACCACTGAAAATGCTTTTTGTTCATAAGCGTACCAGACTGGGGAGCAAATCCTCAGAATCGGGAAAAAACGATAGCAATATTATATGTAATCCATGTACAAAATGTTCCGTAATTCGTTTGCAACCCCCTATAGCTGTTTGACAGTAATGCTAATAATAATACGTTTTATCTAGATTCGGGCATTTTCGTTTAATTCAGACAAAAGCCAGTCTGTGCCTCCTCCCCCCCCCCCCCCCCCCCCCTTACTAAAATGGGAGCCCGTACGCCTTTGTTTCTGATAATCCATTTTGAAGCATCATTTGCTTTCCGTTTTAAACACAGCATTTAAATGAAATTGTTCAAACTATTTCGACATTTGGACCATCAATATTAAGTTATATATCGTAAGAAAAATGTTTACAAAAACTGAGAATAAAGATTATGCCAGTACACGTGCTTAAGATCTGCTTCTCAATTTCAAGCATTTGCTTCCAGATTAAAATCTGAAAAGAGATATTCTCCCAATTTCACAAAATTAATTTTAAACCTTGAAGAAAATCAAGGTCTTACATTATCAACTAAACAGAAGACTCGTAAATTGTATGAGTGGGCCAAGTCGTTAAAATCCATAGTTAATGGCCGGATCCAAACAGTTTTATTGCGGTGGCTTGTGTTTTCGTTTTCATTACATATTATTTGATTTGATTTGAATTTATTTTATTTTTTGTTGAGGTTTTATTATTTGTGGTATTTTTTAAACACCAATTTTTTACCACACATAAGACTAAAGTATCAGATTAGGTGTATATTGTACTTTTGCTTGTTATTTATATCATCTGTCTACTATGACACATTGATGCCGTTGTTGCAATAAAAACGTTAGAAACATTTCCATGGTATATGCTTCATTGAAAGTAATCGTGGTGTTCACAATAAGGCATAGATCATTATGTATCACTTGTTTCAGGAGGTGTTGTTCTAACAATGGCAAACAAATCGTGTAGCGGTGTCAACCGTGACAATCCAGCACAGAAACGCTTTGAGTGCTCGGGAAATGTATCTCCAAATGACCTGTTTGGAGTGAAACTCCCATTTCGAAATCGTGACCGGTAAGTAGAAATGTATTGTAATGCTAAAATGCATTTTATTATTAATTGAATGCTTTAATTGCATTTTCATAAACTTCAGCGAAGAAGAGCTTATTACCACCATACACCAAATATCATCATCATCATCATCATAGTCATCATGACCACCATCATCATCACAACATGCATCATTATCGTCGTCACTATTATCACACCTAGCATACTCATCGTCGTCGTAATAACTATAATTATCACGGCGACCACGTATATTAACCTTGGTTCTAATAATACTGTGAACGAGATAGATGTTTAGTCTTCTTCTTCAGAGTTAATTTGCTTTATGCTCCTTTAATTCGTATCGGGAGATATATTGGGGGTCCCTAAATTGGTTGGTGGACAAACACAAAAGACGGTGGGGTGGGACGAGGTGTTATTGGGAGCATATCCCCAAGCCTCCACCTCCCCCGGGTACACTAATGATAACTGCTTCCATAAACTCCGCAATAAGCAGAAGGTCTTTCTCCCCAAAGCTTTTCTCTGTTCTGGGTTATGGCCATATATTTGTCGTTTACGGTCATAGGTTGGATATCTTTGCCATATACATGTATGTTAATTAAAACAAGAGAGGTCTTAGAAACTGTATGGATTTTTTTTTCTTTTTCAGAATTATATTTTCTGCCGAGTCGCAGAATGGGGGTTATGTGGATGTCAAGAACCTTATGAACAACGTGGTGGAACGTTTCTACATGGGAGGTGCCGCACTATCCAGGACGTTTTCAATCACCATGGATTACGTAAAACCAAAGCACACTTGTACTCCACCGAACACGTGCCCAAACGTTGTGTTGTCAGTGCCAGATGTCATTATGAAGGTAATGTCCAACACGTTTATGCACATATAATAGAGAATAATTAATTAATCACGTTGGATATTGACTTTATTCTCTGGACGTAAGAATGGTGAATGCACGAGGCTTGCCAAGCTGAATTCCCCATTCGGCCTGAACACGATAAAGCCAATATCCTGTGGTATTATCTGGGGGGTTTTAATCTTAAAGGGGCATATTCTTTCAAAAAAGTTTGAGCACAATAACAGTGAAAAGTAATGGGTCATGGCTTAAGACCCAGCCTCCGTATATATATCCAGCAAAAACCCGCTTAACGACCTCCCCGATTCTAAGACCACTTTGCTATATAGATCAATATTTTAAAGACTGGACTATTTCCGTATTATTTTATAGTAGAATTAATCCGGTGTCAAGACCACCCAGCTATTACGGATTACGACCAGTAAAGTAAAACCCAATTTGTCGTTTTCCGTGCATATAGATTCCACAAATGCGACCACAATATTTACCTGTCTTATTTTTTTATTTTTTTTGACGACTGTTGATACTATACGCATTCCAGTTTAGTAGTGGGGTTTGTATAGTAAATTATTTTATATGTGTTTTCCTTTACATGTATATGACAGCCACCTGTCCATAACGGCCACTTGCCAGGTCCCTTAAGTGACCGTTATATACAGGTTCGACTGTATACACACACACACACACACACTCAAACACACACACACACACAGATATGTATGTATATATATATATATATATATATATATATATATATATATATATATATATATATATATATATATATATATAAAGCGGGTTATATATATATATATATATATATATACACACAGTCAAACCTGTCTTAAGCGGTCGCACATGGATGCAGATAAAAATGGCCGCTTAAGACAGGTGCTACACAGTTGACTATTAACCGTTCCCTACAAGTTTGTTTTCTTTCTCCATTGTCATAGTACGTGAATCTACAAATGTCAAGCGTAGCCTGCCCAGAAGCAATTAGATTCATTCCAGAGTCACACTTTCTTAATTGATACGCAGTAGAGATGTCGGGACTGAATGAGTATTAGTATTCCTGAAGGTGTGAAGATCGGTTATTTGCTGCACCTTATCGCTGTTGTTAAAATATCCCTTTTATATAATAGTAAAGCTTTACTGTGGCCGTTTAATACAGGACTTTTCGCGATATAGGTGGCCGCTGACCGCGTTAGACAGGTGATCGGTTATTACAGGTGCATTTACATTATAAATCGTTTGGGAGGAAAAAAGTGGCCGCTTGTAGCAGGTGACCGCTGAGTACAGATGGCCGCTAGGACAGGTTTGACTATATATATATATATATATATATATATATATATATATATATACATTTGTATATTTGTCGTATCATGTGATAACGATGTCCTATGAGGTTGTGTATAATAGTTCACAGCAATCTGTAAACAATAATTCAAGGTTATGATATTTTTTTGTATTTTGCAATTAAAGGGAAATAACTTCGTTTAAGCTCGATGCCTAAACATACATGTACGATAAATCTTCTTTCAGGGAAGTAGACTAGTTACATTGGTTTTATTACAAATAATATACTAACATTCACCGCTGATCTTAAACATTTTTATAACAAAAAACTGTGCGTGTGTGTTCCATAAGTGTAAAGACAAGCGTACGTTCAGCCGTTTGTCGCAACGTTTGCTAGACCAGATTTTCCTTTACACATTAAATCGAATGAAAAAAGAAAGAAATGTTTTATTTAACGACACACTTAACACATTTTATTTACGGTTATATGGCATCGGAAATATGGTTAAGAACCACATAGATATTGATAGAGTAAAGTCGCTGTCGCCACTTCATGGGCTACTCTTTTCGAATAGCAGCAAGGGACCATCCCACATACAGGGTAGTACATACCACGGTCTTTGATATACCAGTCGTGTTGCACTGGCTGGAACGAGAAATACCCCAATGTGCCCACCGACGGGGATCGATCCCAGACCAACCGCGCATCGAGCGAACGTTTTACCACTGGGCTACACCACGCCCCTTAAATCGAATGACCACTTTGGAAACTAGTCAAACTACTTTGCAAACAATTAGAGAGAAACGGCTGACTGGCAGTCGTACCTCGTTACCTTTACAATAAGGGGCAGGATTTAGCTGCGTCGCAGGATCGAAGCACCTCGATGGATCCATTCTGTCGATTGGGATTTTTTTTCTCGTTCCACTCAGTACACGTTAACTGGTCAAAGGTCGTGGTATCTGCTTTCCTGTCTGTGGGACAGTGCATACAAAAGATCCTTAAGACTCTACGTCCGAGTTACCAAGTGTTTGACATCCCGCAGTGGTGTCGTTAAACAAAACAAACTTTCGTTACAATACATGTAATTACAACGACATTAAATTCGATAAAAGTGTAATGGAAACAAACCTGCATGCGTTTCCTGGATTTTACCTTCGGACACCGACAGTGCAAATTTAGAATATACAAAGCTAAACATTTAGAAATTCTGACAAGAAGCAGTCTTCAAAGAAAACCAACTATATTTTGCCCGTTAGCAGTAAAGGGATTTTTATATGTACTTTATCACACTTTATTCCAGTCGTGTGGCAGTGGTTATAACGAACAAATAACCTCTACAAGAACGTTTTATGGAAACGCATACAATGAAATAATGATTGTCAAATTTAGAAAAAACAGTTACTGTCTTTAATTAAAGTGACAGACTGTAGTTTTTGAACATTACCGCATAGTTTTCACAGTTAGAGCCGTTTTTGATCATATAAATCAGACATTGCTTAAATTGTATTGTTTAGATTACTCACTTCTGTATATCGTAAGTGTTTTGGTCGTCCTGGTGTTTCTAATACCACGAAATGCATTTTTCCATATTTTTAAAAACGCACATACTTCTGTAACGGTTATGAAGACTAGGTCTAGTCTATTTTTGTTGAGGATTTTTCGGCCGTTTCAATGAATGAATGAATGAATGAATGAATGAATGAATGTTTAACGACACCCCAGCACGAAAAATACATCGGCTATTGGGTGTCAAACTATGGTAATGCAAATAAAGTGATGATCAACATCAATACAAAAATTCAAGGCTTAAACAAAAACAGTGTAAAGAACTGTGCAAAAACAAAAACATCACAGAATTTTACGGATACTGAATTTTACTCAAAACTTCAATTATTTTGTGCTGTATTGGCCATTCTCAAAGAGAATGTTACACCCCTGCACCACGGTGAGGTTACAGCACGCGCAGGGGCGGCCGTTTCAAAGTCACAGACTTTTGTTTCACTTTTGTAACTTTATTCAATTACTTCGCAGATGATTTGCAGATTAACCAAACTTTATGTCCATTCTCACCAGCTGAATCTAGAGTCTGCGACTTTAATCTGTCAGGACCGGCCTCGGTGGCGTCGTGGCAGGCCATCGGTCTACAGGCTGGCAGGTACTGGGTACGGATCCCAGTCGAGGCATGGAATGTTTAATCCAGATACCGACTCCATACCCTGAGTGAGTGCTCCGCAAGGCTCAATGGGTAGGTGTAAACCACTTGCACCGACCAGTGATCCATAACTGGTTCAACAAAGGCCATGGTTTGTGCTATCCTGCCTGTGGGAAGCGCAAATAAAAGATCCCTTGCTGCTAATCGGAAAAGTAACCCATGTAGTGGCGACAGCGGGTTTCCTCTCCAAATCTGTGTGGTCCTTAATCTGTCTGACGCCATATAACCGTAAATAAAATGTGTTGATTGCGTCGTTAAATAAAACATGCCTTTCTTTCTTTAATCTGTCAGTGTAACCTATACTTTACTCCTTGACACTGATGTCCATTAAATGCATTTAATCTCACAGACAATGAATGCACAAATGAATGAATGAATGTTTAACGACACCTTGGTATAACAAATACATCGGCTACTGAGTGAAAAACAAAAGAAATATATATAAATGATGTGATAATCAAATCCATATAAAAAATCTAAAGTTAAATTAAACGACATTGTAAAGAGCTATGCCAAAATATTAGTATCACAAGTAAGTAGGTTTAAAAGTTAAAATCCAATGCATTATTAACATCGAGCAGAACCATCAAAAGATTGATTTTCAAATGTAATAAATTGTATATTACTCAAACATTCCTTTCAGTGATCTTCTATGTCTTCTCTTTTTCCTCATTCTCAATTCGATATTAATACATATATCAAGAACTATTTTCATATAGATGTTTAGTAGTCTGTTGTGATATACTATATGTATCCCTAGCATCCACATTGTCACGTACAACCATTTCACTATAGCATGGATGTAGGGTCAGGCCGCCAACACACACTTGCACTAGAATTGTTTCTGCGGTTAATTATACGCACGCACGCACGCACGCACACACACACACACACACATGTACACAGGCACACACACCGGGTACTTGTGCTTTTACACTATACCTTTCACAATTAGAATTATTGTTTTCTGTCCTGAATACATGTGAAATATTTTACTTTCAGTCTCCTCTGAAGATCAGTTGGGATAAATGGATGGACAGCGATTCTGGCATAAGTCATTACATACTAGAGGTTTATCAACTCGTATATATTAAAGATCGAGGATTAAGGCAAGGCGTCAGACTTTTTAAGACAGTGATTGCAGGTGTAAGTCTGTTTGACAAAACAAATAACGGAAAGGTAATGATTGAAATGATGATGCTAATAATACAAGCATACTATAATAATACAATACCGGCCCTGCTTTCAGTGACAAGGAGCAACGCTATCGTTCGGAAACGATTTATTTATGTTCGATATGCGATCATAGATGGCCCTGCGTTCATTGACAAGGAACAACACTATCGTTCGCGAACGATTTATTTATGTTCCATATGCGATCATAGATGACCCTGCGTTCATTGACAAAGAGCAACGCTATCGTTCGCGAACGATTTAGTTGTGTTCCATATGCGATGATAGATGTCCCTGCGTTTAATTACAAGGAGCAACGCTATCGTTCGCAAACAATTTATTTATGTTCCATATGCGATGATTAGATGTTTAAGGTGAATCACATGTTTTCAAACGTTTTCCTGCTCTTCTGGCTGAAATATGTCACGCGTTAAGCAGCCACCAAATAGAGTATTAAAAGGACTATCCTGAGTTTGAAGCCATTGTAAAATGTATCCGACTAAAAGAGCCTTTTGGGCGACTAAAATTAGATATTATTTTCTTGTTTAGAATACCAGTGTGTTTGCGGTTGTGTGCTAACGCTTGCAGCTGTCATTGCTGATTTTCTTCCTGATATAAATATATTTCGAACGTACTAAATTATTGGAATGTAAAATCTGGTTTGGGTTTCTACAAACAGTAGGATAACACGAAATACCTTGTGTATACAGATAATGATATTCTAAACATGAAAATATCTTCAATGTGTAAATTTGACTATCAAAAAGGATCTGTTAGTTAACATATTACAATGTCAGCAAACCAAGGATAGTCCTTTTAAAAATGATCTCTAATACAGGTCAGTTGTACTAATGTATTGGATGTTTTAGAGGTACAAAATAGCTTTTAATAAAAACAAGTCTCCTAAGTCAAACCTAGGTGGTCGTTGAATTACGTTTTATTGTAATAACAATAAGAATTACGATGATGATGATTAGGATGATGATGATGATGATGATGATGATGATGATGATGTTGATGATGATTACGATGATAACATGCCAACTGGCATAATTGTATACTCAAAGGCAAAAGTTATTGTGACATGGATTGTTTGGAGTAATAAATTTGTGAATGGATTGATGGATGTAAACCAGAGAAAATGTGCATGAAACAGCTCAAAGAAATGCAACCAAGCATTTGTTACAGCGATTGCATGCTTTGGGAGAAATGATGTTCAGTGTTCACCATAAAAGGCCTGACATTCAGTCGCAAATTATTGCCACTCTCTGCAGCCTTCAGAAGTCCAGAAGTCAGAACAACACCATTAGTGAACTCTTTGATGCAATTTCGTCATGCCACGCCTCATTGAAAATGACATAGGGATGATTGAGTCATAGGGATGCTTGAATCTGGGACCTCGCAACGTGAGGTCGCACGTCAGTTCAACATTCACAGAAACACCACATGGCACTTATGGCAACGATATAAAAAAAACAGCCAGGTCAGGGACTGTCCCCGTAGCGGCCGACCACCCGTGACAACCCCTCGCCAGACACATGAATCCGAACCACGCATCTTCGAAACAGGTTCCAACCAGCAACCCTCACAGCCCCTACCATCCCTTTCTCCAGCGTTTAGTGGCCCTAATGAGACGACGGTGCCAGGCCTGTATTAATGCTCACGGTGGACACACTCGCTACATACTGTGTGAACGTCGTTCTGGACCCCCTTTAGTGATGTGGCTCATTTGCATATGGCAGGTGCGCCTTTTTCATGGACTATTGCTTGTTTCCATAACTTCGGACATGTCTCATTCCATGTCATAACGTTTCATACACGGCAGTAAAAACTTATCATCAGTTATTTTTGTCTTTTGTGTGTGACAATACCTTTTGCCTTTTAATATACAATGGAACAGTTTGTATTAAGAATACCGATATCGCTATTTGTGTATAAATTAACGGTCGTGTTGTTTTCAGAATATCTACTTTTATAAGACTACAACGTCTGGCGTGTATGCCGTGGTTCTGTTAGTTATTGATAAAGCAAACAACTACGAGACTGCAAGGAGGATTGTCATATTTGATGACTCATCAGAAGTTTCTACCAAAGCGAACACCAGACTTCTTATAACATCAGCATCACCAGATACAGACTACAAATGGCAAACCACATCAGACTTTGTGACTGTGACCTGGATTCAGAGATACATTAATGCATATCACGAAAGTAATCATATGCTTGATCTCGTTTTGCCTGGAAGAACCTCTCCAGAATATGATGACAAAGATGGACAACGAACCATAAACCACATTACAAATAAACAGGGTATAAAATATTTGTTTACAATGTAAAATTTTACGATTATTGGCTATGCCGAAACATATTATCATAGATGCAAGTGCCAAATTTCACTAGTTTTACCTTGTTATACATTATCTAACTATGTTTGTTTTTTAATTTCCACATTTTTAACATAACAATAAAACAATACAGGTCATATCATTTATTTATTACATCAAACACACAGCAGATATATTGAGGTTTCAAGTACGTTCATCTCAAAACAACATGTTCTAAAATATATATACATTTTATATATATATATATATATATATATATATATATATATATATATTTCTCCCATCCCTAGCCATGCAAGACAGACCCATTCCACGAGGTCAGCCCATGCGGAATAAATCTGTCTTGCATGGGCTATGACGTCATTGAATTTAACATGGTCAGTATTACGGTGTTGGTAATATATGACGTCATATCAATGCCAGTTGGGTAGTTTTAGATTGATATTTTTCATTATAAAAGCTATCTTGTTAATTTGTAGTGTTAAAGTACATTTAACATATGAAACGGACGCTGGAAATATGATAGTGTAGTTTATTTATGACAAAACGGTTAAATAAAGAGGTTATATTTCCAGACATCTTTGTTTGTTCGTGTAAAATAATGGTTTATTCATCGAATGGATGGGAGAAAAAAGACTTGTCGAATCCCAGGGTCGAAATTTCCACCCCCGAGGGTATACTTTTTGTATCCCACATGACCACATATGATGGAGTCTATTAATATATATATATATATATATATATATATATATATATATATATAGAGAGAGAGAGAGAGAGAGAGAGAGAGAGAGAGAGAGAGAGAGAGAGAGAGAGAGAGAGAGAGAGAGAGAGACATGTACGGCTGTACATAGTGCTCAAAACTAAAAGGTGGAGCATATATGGATTAGACCGTGATTATAGTGCTTCCATAACTCTGATATATATATATATATATATATATATATATATATATATATATATATATATATATATATATATATATATATATATATATATATATATATTATTATTATTATTATTATTATACTTTAATATGACTGCGGACCAGTTCCATTTTGCCCTTTTTTATCACTGTATTTATGATATACACTTTTAATTATTAAGGCATCGTTAACTTCACCACATCATATACGATAGATCACAAAGGTGGTTTAACGTCAGCTTCTGCTGATTTCACTGATCAGAGTCTGTCGGAGACTCAGACTGTAAGACCAATACTGGAGGATGGTGACACCTTGATGTTCTGGGTGAGAGCCTACGATGTTCGAGATACGTACTTTGAGGAGAATGTTACTGTACACATCGACACCTCACCACCTGTAATAGAAAACCTTTGGCTGACGAAAGGAGATCGAACGAATGTTAGTGTACACAACCTAAAAGAATTCGACAAAATCACGTGAGTTCAGATCACACAAAATACATAACCATTTGCTGAATTATATACTGATAAACAGAAATATAAAAAACTCGATTTTATTTATTTGATAAAGCTAAACTAATTGAGTTGTGTGAGTGACATTAAATTTGTATACTGTGTAATCCGTCTTTCTAAAGCAGACAATGTAGTAGTCATCAAGATCTAATGCTATTATTCAGAAGACGAAACACAAAAGCTAATTATAATGTGTGAGTGAAGTTTCTTTCTTGGCCTAGATATGTAAATCGTCCATGTTAGGTAATCACGAGTATCTTCTGTGAACAAAAGTATGCCATACGTGACAAAATATAATGAAATTAAAGAATTGTGAGATCTACAAGTGCATATCCAGAAATTAAAATAGACATAACTTCAAAGCAAGTATTTTCTCCTTCTGTCTCCAAGTTATGTGATTGCTTTAAGCAGATTGTTGAAGATAATCATATTGCACAGGTCTAGCCCAGGAAGTACCCTGTAGTGTATGGTCCCTGGGAAAGATCAGCTATAATATATGCTATGTAGTTATAAATTGTACATTGTTATATTCAGCATTGAGTGGATAGCTTATGATGATCACAGTGGGCTGGAGACAGTGTCGTGGCGACTGTTCGATAACTACACTGACATTGTTCATGGGATACAGCATATTTCGGCACAGAGTGGGGTTCAGGTAACGCATGCAGCTGCGTATAGTTGTTTCAGTACTCTTTCATGGAAACATTATTTTTATACAATGCATTTATAAAATACTACAGCTCTGAAGCAAACTGAGTATGAGTTGTACACAAACCTAATTTTGGTTCAAAATATTGAACAATTCTACATGAGAGCTTTTGGTTACCTGTCTAATCTTTTATTTTATTTTACAAAAATACACTCGTACGTAAATATATATATATATATATATATATATATATATATATATATATATATATATATATATATATATATATATATACACACACATACATACGTACATGCATGCATGCTTACATACATACATACATACATACATACATACATACATATACATACACTATATAGATATTCATACATCAATACATACATACACACATACATACATATACATACAGACATACAGCCATACATACATACATAATTGTTTTAATTTATTTATAGTCTTTCCAAGCTTGTAAGAAGAAGTATGGGAGTTATGCAAGAGGAGCTAACTGTTACTGTATTCCATCCATTGGTTGTTACCACCGTCACTTCCAGATAAAACCTATGGTTGTAGCGGCAGGCAAAAAACATGGAGGAATATTTGAGGACAGAATTTCAGGTGTCCACGACTCAGATTATTACCTTGAAGTGACAGTCACCAATCTTGCAAAACTAACTACCAAGTTGAATTTTCAGGTATTATAATATAAAAACAACAACGTAATTTAAAACATTAAAGTTTGTTTAAAAAAAACTAGTACTTAATCTGGGTGATTAAAGACCTATTACGCTATGCATTAAAATAGAAATTGACTATATAAAGTGTGGACTAAACATTGTGGTTGTTAAATACCATGGAGATATGGTGAACCTTTAAAATGGTAAGTGGACAGGTGTAGCATATAAATGTTCTATTATCTGATCTGAATCTTACATTTTTGGCTCTTCGTTCTATACTGTCTTCCCATTTGATTTGGTTTGCCTGCACACGACTGTGTATTACCACATACTCTTCTTCGTCAATAACTAGCGCTGTCATTGACACTAATGTATGGATTATGTTAATCTTAATATCGTATTATCTTATTTGTGTCGGACAAACTAAATACAACTGAAAATGAGATCATTCATCAGTACTACATAATTCTGAATGACAAAACTGTTATCCGTAAGCAATACCATGTCTCTGCATAATGCAGACAAATGCGCATTTGGCAAACTATTGGTTGGTTTATTAATATATCTAGTGCCTCGTCTATAGAAGGACAGCAACTCCCGAGGAGACCATTTACTGGACGATACATCATTCCAACGTCACGAAGATGACTGGCACTCCCAAACTAGTTTACTAAATTAAACCTAGTACAAGACAGAGCTCATTGGAATAAAATAAAACGAAGAAAAATAAATGTGAGAGAGTTTTCACCAGAGATGAAAAGGTATGCACAAGTTCAAAAATAGAATGGCTGCAGACATCATTTGTGCCTGTGCCTGTATGTATAGACAAGACATACATACTGATGGAAAGACATTAGGAAACACCTGTAATTTTACACCAACTTTAATTTACTATTAGCATTAGTAATGTCTGTATTTCAAATAAAGTTATTTAATTTAAAGTTAGTACAGTCGAAGTAATTGCCAATAACATGGTCAACTTCTGATGCTATGGATTGAGGGTTTGGTTGCTGTAACTCATTGTTGTTACTCTCTGTGTATATCTCAATGTATTTTAGAATGAATCGTCTTCCTTATATTTATAGATAACAATTGACAGCAGTCCTCCTCTCGGGGGAATCGTCCATGATGGTCCAGCTGGAGAGAGTGAACGAGATTACCAAATTTCTAAAACTCTGTTTGCCAACTGGGAGGGATTTTTTGATAAAGAAAGTGGAGTAGCGTTCTACCAGTATTTATTTAGGAAACGTTGCAAAGACATTTCTAGATTTGCCATTGATCTTAATAAAACGAAGGTAACTTTTCTAGCGTATATTCTTTACAATAGTTGTTTGACTCGCCAGTTCATTTGTTAAATATACATTTGATATATACGTTGCAGTAACATAATCCAACAATTCAGTAGTCAGCAGGCATAATATTTAATTTCGAAGAATTTGTGTTGATAAAGCTATTTACAACACATTTTGGTATTTTCCAAAGATCTAAAAACGGATTTAAATATGTGCTAAAAAGACCAATATTTGTATTTACTTTGATGTTTTGTCGACTCCACTGATTATTTTTAAATTTATGTAGTTCAGTTATGTTCACAAAACCCACATCTAGGTATTTGTATTATCGGTTTTCAGGCTAAGGAGACCTACTATACACAAGTTAAATGGGATGCTCCATCAGACGGGAAATATTATGTAACAGTTGTTGCGTACAATCCGGCGATGGCTCCTTCTCACGCAGTGTGTTCAGATGGAGTTGTTGTAGATTCATCACCACCTCAAGTGACCGAAGTGGCCATTTTGGACTCACGTATTGTTGGAGGGTTGGTAAAATGTGGAAGTGATGTCTGGTTGGTGAAAAACGACAGGCGAAGGCTTCTTGTACAGAGTCCAGACAACAGGTGTCTGTATGTATCAATGCAAAAGGCATGTAGATAAAGACAAAAAAAGACACCGAGAGTACTGATGTGCATGTTTATGGAATCAGGAATACTGGTTATATTTGCATATGTAATTATTAATTATTTTTAACGTATCACACGAATGGCACATGTTTAATTATGAATTATTTTAAATAATACATGCATGACACATATTTCGCATAAATAGAATATTTTGGTTTGTTTG
>NC_054702.1:76766248-76826248 GCF_016097555.1 Gigantopelta aegis | reverse complement strand
GTTTGACCGTTACATACATAAATATTAACGCACTGGCGCAAGGGATAATTAAATACTTTCTGGCTTCACAAATTGTTCCATGCCGTTGCTGGGATTCGAACCTGTGGCACCGAATCGGCCGCAAATTGCAAGACTAACCACGATGCGCTCTGGATGTTCTTTAACTTAACCACATGCATGGGGCCTATTATCGATGTATCTATCCATCTATCTGTCTGTCTGTCTACCTGTCTGTATGTATGTATGTATGTATGTATGTATGTATGTATGCATGTGTGTACGTATGTATGTAATAAACATTTAAACATTTTTTGTATTTAGGTGATTGGTCCAGTGATAGTACTAACACAAAAGCCTTCCTTCAAGCCACCAATCAATGGCAGTCTACGTCAAGAACACCTGATTGCAGAATGGTCAGCTTCAGCATTCTCTGGAGTGGACATGAAGTATTTCAAATATTCATTTGCTGTTGGTAGGTTAATATTATTGACATATTTTAACATAAACTTATTATCAAAGCGGCCATCTGAATATATTCATGAAATAACATCATGAGTTACTGGAGAATATCGCTGCACAGCTTTCTTACAACTGCTTATAGAATTGGCTCTTTTAACTCATAACAAACTAGATATAACAACTTCAATAAATTATTCGTAAGTAACTTACTGCTTTATGGCCCGATCACACTGGCCCGAATGAGCTTCCGTTTGTTTTCCGTATACGAAAGTGGTGTGATTTTTTAAACTGGCCGAATGTCCCTCCGAATGTGTTTTCCCCAATGTATCACCGAATGTTTTCCGTTTGTTTTCCGAATGTTTTCAGTATGGTTTCAGAACACGGCGAATCGACCTAGACTGGACCGAACTCTTTCCGCATGCTTTCCGCAAGGGTTCAAAAAGCGTTTGGAAAGGGTTCGTCATGTTCTATATCCATTCGGGGTGTTCGGAAAGCATACGGAACCCAGCACCTCCAAATTTTCATTCCGAATGCACCAAGAACTAGACGCATGCTTCCCGAACGTTTTCCGTACATGCCGTATGCTCCTAGAATGCTTCCCGAATACTTCCCGAATTACATGGACGCCACATTCGGATGGTCGATAAAAATTATTTTGAACATGCACAACAAATGTTTGGAGCTACCGAATGCCGTTCCGTATGCATCCGTACGGAGCCGAACAGCCAGTATGCTCCTAGAACACACCGAATGCTTCCCGAATATGAACACCCAAATTCCATTTCGGAAAACAAACGGAATGGCATTCGGGCCAGTGTGATCGGGCCATTATATTATCATATGTCAATCTGAACGACAAAACCGTTATCTGCGATTAAGACCGTATCTGCTATTTAGTGCCTCGTCTATAGGACAACCGCTCCTAACAAAATCCTTTAGTGCACAATACATCCTTCTTTCCCCGTCACAAAGACGGCAGCCAGACTCAGACAACTCACGATGTCAAATGAATATTAGTACTGTATATATAATATTTGTTAAATAAATTTAAAGAACGTTTATTTGAAATATACACTGTGTGGCTCTTGAGCTAACTCGATTTGCAAACAGTTTAAGCTGTTTTAATAATTCTTTATTTTTATTTCTGGATTGGTATACAAAATTATATTAATATATTATTGCAAAAAATAATAGTTATAAATTGCACAGCAATACTTATGCAAATTTATACTTAAAACAAAGTCAAACTAAGCAAGACCTTTAGTATGCATTGTGGATTCAGTATACACATTAGACAGTAAAAACACTCTCAATGACTTATTTAATTAACATGAATAGAGATCAATTGTATAGAATGAATAGCGCTTAAAACTTAAATATACTCTTAAAATGTACTTTTACAGTGATTCTATACTAACTGGGGTTTTTTTAAAATATTTTATTCGAGTAAAAATACGTAACATTTATAAAAAATAAATTCTAGTTACACAATGTTTTAAAACTGTTTCAAATTTCGTTTAAATATGACTTAATTGTGTACTGGAACTGCTCTGTTCATTTTATTTTGTCCATAAAATTACCACATTACGATGCAATTGGATACCACCTAATATTTATCCAATATACTTACCACATGTATTTTTGTTTTAATGCATATTATAATTACGAATTTAAAAAATAAATATATATAAGCTGATTGATTGTTTATGCTTACATACTTACATTTCTTACACATTTACACAAGTAATATCGTATACTGTTTAACTGAGATTTTTTCACAGGACACTCAGCTGGTAGTGAAGAAACCCATCAGTGGTCTGCGTTGCAAGCTGGTGGAGGATGTGTTATTTCCTCACCACCTGTTTGTACTGCCATTCCCGTGTCGGATCTACAGTTCGGTCTTCATCAGAAACATACATATTTTGTCTCTGTCCAAGTGGAAAACATAGTCGGTCAACACGTAGTGGCTGCATCACAGCCGTATGTACACAATGGTGAACTTCCACATGCTGGCTTAGTCTATGAAGTAATACCAAGCGATGAAGTTGAAATACTGGACACACTGGTAAGTAAACAAATTTATTTTGGAGAAAGTGCCTCGAAATAATGTTACAAACAGTCTTTTCAGAAGTGTTGAAGGAGGAGCAGAAGTAAGATGCGCACTCCTTCCTCGTATTTTGAAGTGTCCCCTCCCCAAACTCCACTGTTAACAAATAATACAGTGCATGTATTTGTGTTTAGCGGAGGACATGTAATTACACGTGTAAGTGTTTTGGGGGACAGTGGCCATATATAATTTTTGCTCTCAAATAATGTACTTTTGAATATTGTATATGTCCTTTTTTTAAACATGGCCACCCCTCCCGAGTTTTAACACGGCACGCATTCTCTGAGGAAATCCTGCATCCGCACCTACCTACCAATTAAGATCCATGCACACTGTTCAACGCTTGCAGATTTTCTCTCATAGCTGTTTGTCTGGGACAAGGGCTACCCATTGCGGCAACACAAGTCGAAAACGCAGTAATACTTGTTAACAAGTTTATTATTCATGTTATTATCGCTGGTATTTTTGCTTATAAAATGCCTTTGGGGCGGGACGTAGCCCAGTTGTAAAGTGTTCGCCTAATGCGCGGTCGGTCTAGGATCGATCCCCGCCGGTGGACCCATTGGATTATTTCTCGTTTCCAACCAGTGCACCAATACTGGTATATCAAAGACTGTGGTATGTGTTGTCGTGTCTGTGGAAAAGTGCATATCAAAATCCCTTGCTGCATTAGAAAACATGTAGCGGGTTTCCTCTGAAGACTACTTGTCAGAATTACCAAATACCAAAAGTTCGACATACAATAGCCGATGATTAATTAATCAATTTGCTCCAAACAAACAAATTTATAAAATGTCTTATTTTTATTGTAAGCTCTTGTAGTAAAAACTCAACACTGTCTTCCACGTAAGTTCATTTATTCATTTAATGGTGATCATGAAAAACCTGCAATGATGCATTTCTTATAGTCGTGTTTAAATAATAATAATAATAATGATGATGATAGAGATGTTCATTCATTCATTCATTCATTCATTCGTTACAAACACCTGTATTATATGTATATAAAAACATATTTCATACATTTGCCTTATATGAACTAAAATATAACACAGTCTGGTATTCAATATTCAGTTAAAATATGTCATTATAAAATATTCCCTTATCAGACATCTTGTTCTAGTTTACACTAAAACTCGTGTGAAAATATGTATCGCTATCTTTGACTTTGCAGTCATGGATTCCAAGATGTTGTTCAGATAAAAGCAAAACAAAGAATGAAATTGGGTGTGGTTAATTTGACAGAAACAGGTGGCAAAATACCCAGCGCGCAGTGCCACTGTCCTAAGCATCATTGTATTCAGTCAACCGTCACCTGTCATTAATTACACGTGCCTCCGAATATATAACAAACCAACATCCAAATCTAAACAAACCAACCGATAACATTACCCTCGCTATTAATATAGGAACTATAGTAAAGTAAGTGCCTAACATTAAACGAAATATCGAATGAATAATATATTTAATGACAAAACTAAACTTACATTACGTTTCATTATTAACACCTGTACACACTATAAATATCATTTAACAATGTTATGTTTCGAACACATTAATTCATGATTCCATAACGCCAAAGTTCTGTTTGTTCAGTGATAGCAGATAACGGACGGTTTTGTCAATGAGATTTAAATATATATATATATATATATATATTTTATTACAAACGTACATTGAAAAAGCAAGAATAAATGTAAACAATCTATAAATTACATGCCATGATATATCGTTCAATAAAACTACATGGAACACTATAATGAATGCTCTTTTTCCATGAGAAAATGAGTGACTGCCGGGGTAATAAATTGTACTAATATTATGACAACTATGAACGTTTGATTTAACATTGGTTTTAACAATTCGCCAAATTGTCTTTTTTCAGCCATTAGAAGACAGTGACCATCAACTTTCCACAAACAAATTGAGGGTTCGGTGGTTTGGATTTTCTGATGGTCTAGATGATGTTACATACAACGTTGGTTTGGGAACAACACCTGGCAGTGATGATGTCGTATCGCTTGTTAATGTTAGCAGTAAAAGACAGCACAAGTTTACATCTCTCAGTCTTAGTGTTCAACAGGTTTGTAGAATATATCAAATTGCACATGTATTAATTGTTTCAGAGTAATCGTGCATTAAGATAAATCTTTCACAGATTTGTTTGCATCTACAAAGTAATAGTTAACTTAACATAGGATGTCTGAGCCATTTATATGTGTGTTTTTGCAAATTGTCATGATTTGGGTGGCTTCATACGTGATATCTAAACATCTGTATAACATAATAGCAATCCTTCAAATAGTTTATTGTTTTTCGTTTTGTATGATAGGAGAGAATAATAAATCGCATAGCCCTGAAGTGGTGGAATGGATCCCCAGAGCCACCTGTTCGTGTGTGGATGCAACGAACATAACATGAGTAAAAATGTTTTAGTGTACTTTTCAAAGTTAAATATTAATTTACAATCTGTTTTACACTTAAATATAGGTGTAATTGTTAACTACCAGGTAGTAGTGTTTATATGTGTGTAGCAGAGATGAGCATCTTCTACCAAAGTCTGAAGCAACTTTTTTTTCTGTTTAAACATTTAAACATTTACTAAATCAAAATATAACAACTTAATTATACAAAGTATAATATTACATGTTTTAAAAAAATATATTAACAATTTATATGTGTGTAGTGACAAAATACAGCATTACTTATGTAATTCACAATACTTTACAGCAATATTATGTGCTTGTGGTGGCCACAAATGAAGTTGGTGACACACGGGTATCGTCTGATGGATTCCAGGTACTGGAGGCACGGACTGTCATGTCTGGTGTCATTATCAAAGATGGCCGACCTTGTGATTCAACAGGTGGATTTCTTTATGACATTATTATTTTTTGTTAAGATTATATTGTAACTATACCGCTTAGGTTAAGTTTGACTTTCATTCAAGAACGCACGTGTTATTTGCATCTATCTTTTCGCCATCTATGCCAAATTATAATACAAAAACACGTGTATTCGTTTTATTTGTGTAGAAATGTTGGTAGATTATACACTAATGTTTAATAGTCTATATATGCACTCAGTTGAACCAAGGTGGAACATGTAAAGGTAAAGATCAAGATCAAGATCAATGGGATCCCTTAATTTGCAACGGGTGTTAGTTTTACCAAGTGACACAAAAAACAACACAGCCGAGGATTCGATTCTTTATTCTGTAGATAAGTACCGACCCTTCATTGCTGGAGAACAGGCCATGGTCAACAACTTGGTCGTATGTTTAATATAACGGCCAAATGTGTGTGCTTTACGTGCAGTGCAACAAACGGTGACATGTCATCAGCAACTTTCTCAAACTATAAATAATTAAAAATCATATAACCAACTGTTCCAGTTGCCTTATAGTTATGCTGCATCTTGTTCTGACACAAACCCAACCACATCTGAGCATATAAATGTATTGATTGGTTATTCCTTTTATTGATGATAATATGTCAGGCTTGTTTGTGGGAAAATGATACATGGACGTTGGCTGTACTGTTTTAAACAAATACCGGTCGTTTTATAAGTATAAGAAAGAAATAAATGAATATAAATCAGTTAGTCACAATATAAAATAATCAAGTAAAATGTTACTTAAGTATACTACTTTTTATCATCTGCTACAAACATATAACCTAAGAGACACAATGTTATTTGTATCATTATACACATACTATGCTTTTAATATTATGCTCCTTAATTCTCGCTGAATGTTGTTTTCTTAGTACCTAAAGCTATTATGATTTTAAATTGTCAGTTTTGACAAGAGAGATACTGATTATATTTGGAATTCAAGTGATAATAAATCCTAAATCATATAAATGCTATCTGTATATAAAAGTCATGTTGAGTATGTCTCTGTAACATAGTACTTGTATTTTGCAAATGTAATCTAATGAAATGCATCTTCATATTATGTGTTATACTTTTAGACATGATGAACTGGAATCCAAACCATTATACGAAGGTAGGCCTAAATTATGATACAGGTATGGAAACATATATCCTGTAATATTTGTCATTTACCCAAATATTGTTCTGTATTGTGGAAGATATCTGTATGCGTATTTTACATATACATTTTGTACGTTGAAGTGTTTGTTGTATACCGCTTTTAAATGTAATAATTGTTTTGATTTTAACCTTTTTATTTTACATAAACAACATTTTTACTTAAAATGTAAAATTTACTTTTTCAGTTTTTGCCTGTATCACTAAGTTTTATAATAATATTGTTAATTTAGCAGTACTTATAAAAGTCAATAATTTGTGTTTATTTGTGAAGTAAAATAAATTATTGATGTCAAAAAAGGTTCCAGATCACCCATGTGTGGATGATATTTCATACCAGTCTTCAACCACAGTTTACTTTGCTCACTGGACGCGGTCTATCAAGTCCAAATCACTGTATCCTGATGCTTTTTGGAGTACAAAAAAGGAACCTAGATACGAAAAACATCTTAAACTATTTTTGGAATATAAAATATGCAATACATATATTACCATATTGTCGATTAACATTTTCTTAGAATGTTATTACTGGAAATCGATGGGTTATATTTCCACAATGTCCAAAGCAATTTTATTTTTTAAATCAGATTGATAGTGATTTGAGCAACAACTTCACTATCTGTATTATATTCAGTGAGGTCTACCCTGTGCTAGTTTTGATTAACAAGTATTCTGTGGCAGTGATCTTTGTTTCAAAAGTATGAATACTAAACCAAAGGATATCGTCAGGAGTGGCTGTCCTATAGACGAGGCAATACATACATACCCATTTGACTGCATGATGCAGATATGGTCTTGATCAAAGACAATAGTTTTGTCATTCAGATTTGAATGTTTCAAAGAACATAGCACTCAAATTGTGGTTTCAACCAAAGCTTTTATATTTTAAATTTACATTTACTTGAAATTAAACACGTTGCTCATAATCAGCCTTAGTAATTTAGAAAATACTGAACTATTAGCCAAATTCTTCAATCCGAGTCCTGGCTTCCACTTGTACTTCAGTGACAAAAAGAGAAACTTCAAGGTTTATCAAAATCAACATATATTGTTTATGTTGTGTTGGCTGCAACGTTTTTAAAACAAACTAATTAGACAATTTCTACTTAATCTTTGTAATCATTGTTATCACCACTGAATAGCTTATTCAAATTCTTCACTTATTACAAATTAATGTTAGAGCAATTAAAATATGTTTTGAAATTGGATCACGAGTATCAGACACTGAGAAAATAGTTTATTTAGATAGGAATATAATGTCATGTTGCAGATATCAGTTACATGTTGAAACATCACTTTTACAGTTAATCATTGGGACAACGTCCATGACTATGAACACATATCATCTACTGATATCATAACTGCAGGAGGTGTAGATTTAGAACCAGGTAATACATACCGTGCTGCAGTCAAGTTCTGTGTTGGTCAAGTTTGTACTCGGCCAGTTTTCAGTGATGGTGTTGTAATAATAGGCCGACCACCAGTAGCAGGAAGTGTTCATTTGCAGCATACAGAAAGTGCATCAGCATCCCAGGTAACGTTTTAAAAATGAATACGTAATGCTATATCCCACACTAACATATAACTATGATATTATTCTTTTAAATACCACAGAATTAGTCATGAGAACATTTATGTGTTTTAATATTAATTATTTATTGTTTTCATTTCTGTGATGAAGATTATTTATTGCCATTTAGAATGTTATACTACAGTAAGTGTTGCATGTATAGGAAAGAACTCTCGGGTTTGGATACATTAATCAGAACACTGACATACAGACTGAATGGCTTTGATGTATTATTTTCTCTTTTCCCTTTAAATATTATTGTATTTGTTTTCCTTTAAGTGAGATCCGTATGAATATTTTCATTGAAAAAAATAGTTTTATATATTACATATTTTATTAATGAGAAATTATTACTTGACACATTGCAATATACTAAAAGTTACATTGGGCTTATTTACAGATTACCGTCGAGCTCGCCAAATTTTATGATCCTGACATATTAGATAAAGATGTCGCCATGTTGGCTATTTTACGATATGAGTGGGCACTGACTGACAACAGACATGACAGTCGTCTGTTAGAAAAATGGACTCAAGTGACCAATCTTCAAGACATAAATTCTACACATGTAAGTTAAAATTCTATTTTAATAAATTTGTATTTATGTTTGAACAGTAGCCTGTTACTGGAGGATATATAAATTGTTATTTGATCACATTAAGGTTTGTCACCGAAACAGTGTGTGTGCTTTTGACTGTCGCCAGTCAGTTTCTTCTTAGAAGTCACACTAAAGAGATTAGATTTTATCGCCTGTGATAATTCTTTTTTTTAATTTTACAGCTCGGCAAAATATAAAGTGATGTTGATTTATTTTTTTACAGACCTCATTCACTGTCACTCTCACTGGTAAGTTGGACTTCAGAGAATGCAGACGTCTTGCCATCAGAGGATTTAACAAAGTTGGACTGTCCACCACTATATCTGCTGATGTGAAGAACTGCTCCGCGTTTGATCCTGTTCTAGTTGTGCCAGCTGTTGTCATTGATGTTTTAGGTATATTGATAGTTGTCAATACGTTTAAAGGGTTTTTTAAAGGTATTGAGATAAACATCTATGGATGCAACTAGAGACATACTAAATGTTATTTATATTAGGAGTACTATTATATTATGCCATCAAATAACAACACTATAGTTTTCTTTCAAATTTGTGTATACTGTTTGAGTAATATATATATGTTACTTTATAGGAAAAGATGATGGCAATGAAACTATGATAGGAGTGGAATTAGAACGGAATGCTCAATGGTTTCAAGATGATGTAGACTACACACCTTACTCTAACATGCTGTCTGCCGTGTGGCCCACTCTGAGACACAGAGACTACACATGGGCAGTGGTGGAGGGAGGGCCAATAGAACCAGCAGCTCACTACAAGCGAGAACCACTGATGACAACATCCGATCCTTGCACGTTAAGTGTCAAATGTGGAAAGACAGGTGGCTTGCTTTAGTTTTTATGCATTTCTGTCTAAATAATTTAAGTAACTGACTTAAGTCACTGCTATAGGACCTTTATGGAAAGAAGGTATGTGGATTTATTTTAGGATTAATTTCAAAAAGGTCATGGCCATAGTTACTAAACTGATCCTAGCTGTTGAGGTACATTCTTTTTTGTCACATAAAATTAATTTTCTAAAAACATCACGATGACCACAAAACACTAATTTATAACATAAGCAAAATATATTAAGTTATGTGTAAGTTAATCGTATACAAAGTATATGTTACATCCGAAACTATTTTAAACTGCTTAATAACAGGGCCAGCGGCTTTAAAATACAAAGCTTCACACATTTTAAACTGAATTGTTATCCTCATTCACCTCAATCTTCTACAATAGGACCATCATAAATAGAGGATATATGAGACTGCATTCCAAATGTTTTGCTCACTGACCTCCATATTCTACTATAGCACTCTTCTGCCATTGATCTAGCACGAGTACTAGCCAAACATATTTGGTATTCTTACCATCCTCCTAAATGTTATTTATATACGCGTGAGTCCAGGGTTCAAAATGGTGAGCATTTTACCTAAAGCCAAAACATTTCTAAATTGCCATTGGTAAATTCTTAAGTTCAAGCCCTGTGTCCCACCCCATTTTTGGATTGCTAATAGTAGGCCTAGTGTTAAAATAAAATGATTGTATGTATAACACCATGTATTTAACTGGTTTGCAGACAAAGAATATGTAAATGTTACATTTGAAAAAAATGAAACCTTGGAACATGGAAAACGTTACTACATATGCATATATGCCAAAGAGAAAACTGTGAAGCATGAAAAGTGGACGGAGCTGCTACCAGAGGTAAAGGAATGCAGTGATGGTGTTGTCGTGGATCTGACAAAACCAACTGGTGGACGTTCGTTCATTGTAATAGTGGTGTTTTTGTTTTTTTAGTGTATTGGCTCATACGTTTTATTGTTAATTTCAAATGCATTTATAACAACATATAACAGTTTCTCCATTGTTTATAATGTTAGGCGTTTATTTGTTTGGGGTTTTTTGGGTTGTTTTCTGTTAGACATTTCATGATTTCGTTGCTATGTTTGGACATTATAGGTTTCTCGGGATAGGATCTAACTCACTCAGTAGAGCGCCCATCTGAGGTATTTGGATTCGATAATCGAATTACCTAAATGGACCTACTCTCTGAATATTTTATCTGAATGGCACCATAACCAAATGGTTGACATCTAGCAGTACTCTAGTGATGTCATTAAACAAAACACACTTTTATTTTTATTTTTATTAGGCATCTCTTTCTGAGGTTGAAATTTACTGGGATGGATTTAGTGATCTTGAGGAAATCGACAAAGTACTTCACCAGAGTGGTATATCAGATTATCAGCTGGCTTTGGGTAAGATGTGCTCTTGAACATTTTAAAGAAAATAAAGGTACACTGTATTTTGTTGCTGAGAACAAATTTTACATTTCTTGACAAAGACAAAAACAAAATAATAATATATATTTGCCAGTGAAAACGTTTTAAAAACTCTTATATTTGGGACACTTTGAAATAAGGAATTAAAAAGAATGTTATAATACTTAAGCTACTTCTCATTCCCACAAGAGGTTTTGTTGGCATAATTTATTACGTTTACTCCCAATCTCATTAACTAAAATATAAGATGCAGGAATTTCTTATATTATTCTTATTTTGATATTATTCTGTGAGATTCCAAGCAGTGACAGAGATATTTAACTAAGTTAACAGAACATTTAATCAGTTCGCGTACATGATTTCAATTTATTTCAGGTACACTTCCTGAACGCGACAATGTTATTCACTTCCACAGTGTTGGGTTAATCAACCATGTGATATTACACAGTCTGAAACTGCAGAATGGTCACACACTGTACGCCACAGTGAGAGGTGTGTCTGTTATTAGTGCTCATGTTTTTAATTTACTGGAATAATGAACCAGATTTGTATCATCATTTTAGTCATAATATATTATACAGAAGATAGAGCTTAGTCACTCTTTGTCAGTACTGTGTAATAGTAATTATATGTGAAACAAAAATAGCCAATTCACTCTCTTATGAATGTACTTGTGTGAACGTTATTTTAAACTCTGAACTTGTAACCAACCCTTCCACGCCAAAGTTTCAACCTTTAAAAAAAATACTGAGCCTTCCAATGTGTGCCGTGAAACATAAAAAAGAAAATCTTTCTTGGCGGTCTCTCGTCTTGACTCAATATTGTCAGAATCGTACTGAATCTGAACAGCAAAACAGTTGTCATATTCAAATCTTTGCACTAGACAAGATCATGCCAGATCTCATCAACCGTAAGAAACCAGTCCATGCACTTGTATTATAAATCTTGAAACACCTGTATTTCTTGTTAGTGTTGTGGAATTACTATCGCCAGAACACACAGTGACAAAGTTAAGACAAAATTGTTATTCGATAATAATGGCCAGGCACTGTGTCCAGTTATTTATTTATATCATAGTATTCCATTAGGATTATGTGTCATTGAAAAGGAATTTGGTATATTAAAACATTGTTATCAAAAGAGGTTTGGTTATGGATATCATGCATTGTGTGATTTCAACAAATTATTCTGTTTCCAGCTAAGGATTATGTAAACAAAACAACACATGTTGCTTCCAGAGGTTTTGTGGTGGATAACACAGCACCTGTTGTGACTACTAAACAGATTACGTTTTCAGAACGTTTTATTACATCGTCGCAAATACACGCCTGGTAAGTATATAATCGTAAAATGAGTCCCCTGCCGGCCGAACCAGAGGGTACAATATTTTATCTTCATTCTTCTGTCTGTCTATGTAACAGACACATACTGGGGTGTTTCAGATTTTTTTTCGCAATGTCTTGAGCTGGAATTTTATGTATAGCTTTAACATGTACTGTTATAGATTAAATTTGACTTTTATAGCAATTTACCCATTTTTCACAGTTATGGCCCCTGAACTTAGGATATATTGAAATTAGTTTTCGAGACTTTTTTTGATACTTTGACAATTAATTAACCTAAAGAAAGAGAGAAAACAGCTGCCGGCATGTAGGCGACTCATATCGATAATACATTAATGAATATTTTATTTGAAGATACCCATACACAGGACGACCTTTGATGTACGAGTGATGGGGCATAAGTTTGATCGAGAAAAAAAACCCAAGTTCACAGAGGGCAATTGACCCTGCAATCTATAGCACCTTAAAGAGCACGTTATCACTGTGTTAAAATATGACAAATAATTAGTTGCTATAACGTTAATAACAAATCCTGTCTCAGAATCTTAAACTGGACATCAAATAAACAAAATCTAAGAGTACGGTATCCAATAAAATGGATCAGTCATTCCTAACCATAGATAACTCAGCAGAGGTAGGGTAACAAATAGCCAGAGTACAGTAATATATAATCTTCACAAGCTAGACACAAAGTGCATTTTTGAACTAAAATAGTTATTTCAGATTTCGTGTTCGTGGACAAGTAGATACTAAATGATGAAGCAGAAGTTATGCAGTATATGAGCTGGAAAGTTACACAATGGAAAGCTGAAATCCTACTTGTATCATACAATTTTAAATTCTTATTAAATTGAGAGAGAATAATTCATCTATATGTCACACAATAAAAATTACAATTTTACCAAATCGCGTTGCTATTATTTAGTCAGCTTATTTAGACATTCTAATTAATTTGCAGATAATCTTTATTATTTTTCTTCTTGTGATCTGCGCAGCTGGGCTGATGTCTTTTCTGACCATGAGAGTGGAATCAAGGGATTCTTGGTGGCTGCAGGATCTAGACCTGGCTATGATGATATCAAATCATTTACTGAAACCAGCGACACATGTATTAGCCTGGAATCAACAAACAAGCTGCACGATGGAGACAAATACTATATCACTGTCAAGGTTTAATTCTACTATCAAAAATTTTCCTTTGTAAATCCTGCCAGTATATACATGTGTGAACATGTACTACCTGCCACATATAATATGGAGAAGGTCAAAAATATAATATTCCAATTAATTCAGGTTTGGTCAATGAAATATATCCGATGCATAATTTTAATGTGGCATTGCAAACAAAAATCTAAATTTCTGAAATTTATAATAAATACAACAAAATATATATCATAAATAATTTGATTACAATGTGGATGCCTTCCTAAATGGAACTATAACATTAATAATAATATTTATGCAATTATAAACATGAATTATTGATATATTAAAAACAGAAAAATTAAATCTTTCCTAATTTTAAATTTTTCCAAATTATAAACCTAATTAACACAATGGAGACACGAAATAAAATTTATCATCTTTTTATTTCTATTTATTATTGAAAACATTTACAAATACTAAAATCTCACCAGAGATTAATCTAAATCGAGATCACAGTGGAATTGTTAGTGGTTAGTGAGAGAGACGTCGGTACAGACACCTAACACCTATGCATTCAGTCATTAAAACCAGAATACGAACTGAAACCAGTTATTATGTTTGACTTTACAGGCTTTTAATGGAGCTGGACTTTACAAACAAACAGTGTCTCGTCCAGTGGTGACTGATTCTTCCGCACCTCAACCTGGTCACGTCTACGACGGTTCCAGGACAGAAGACAAAGATTACATCACCAATCTGTCAATGTTTGCTGCATACTGGGCAGGATTCAGTGACCCTCATTCATTTATTAATATGTACAAGGTGAAGGTCGGAACCTGTTCTGGTTGTGATGACCATCTGGAAGAATTTGAATACCATCTCAATACAGGTAGCATATGTTGCTATCTTATATAATGCTATATGCATTCAGGCAAAATAATTTGATACTTTATGTTACGAATATTACAACGACGGTCGTTACTATAACAGTTACACCATCCGAACACAAATTGTCAAGAATACATGCAGATAATTACATTTAAACATAAGCCTTTATTCATTCAGTTAAAATATTAATTTAGAATAATCAAGTCTTTTGTTTTTATGATATTTTGTAAATGTACAGCGCAGACATACATACTAATCATAGGGAATGATTAGATTGACCATGAATACAACTGCGTTTTGATGTGTCATGGACGTTTCGAAATCTGCGAGATATTCCTTATATAATTTGACAACTATTGACCTTTTCTTTGTGGTATTTGCAGAATTAAACTTAATAAGAATAAGTATATTTTTTGTAGAAGAAAACCAAGTTGTTTGTAGTTGTTTGCATTAAAATTAGCAGTTGACGTTGCATTACAGTTCCCTCTCATTAATTGGATGGAATGTTTTTTTCTGTTCTTTGTTTTCATTTGTTAAATCCCCGAAGCAGTATCACTTTTGATCGGAAAGGGAGAGCCTACTGAGGACAGTATCACTATTTACTGGATGGCATGTGACAGGTTGTCAACCAATAATAATAAAAAAATATATTCCAGCCCTAATTCTGCTGGCGAAATTAGCATTTATTTGTCGAAAGTCAAATCAATTTGCCGAGTTATTAGCAGTGGTGAGAAATCGAAATTGGCCTAATATTTTGGACCTAATCCGATTTCAAAAAGGAAATCATGCAACAGACGTCATGACCCCCGACTTGTTTATTGTCATAACTCACTTGGTACTTTATTGCTTGTTGTTGGACAGTGCTTTTAGTTTGGCGCCAGACTGTATCCTCGAGTAATCGTGAACCGGCTTATTAACGGGAAATGGTTTCTGCGCACGCATACTATAATATACGTTCAGTGTAATATACGATTTATTTGATGCATTGTTTTATTATCAAAATCAACCAACAAATGTTAATACTAATGCCAGTGTCTGCTGTGAAGAGATTAAATACATGTCATAGTCTAATGTTGACATTCTTCAGAACAGAACAGAACAGAACAGAACAGAACTTTACTCAACGGCACATGAGGATCATGATACCTAAACTGTAGGGTTTACAGGAGACAATAGTACAATAGTATTAATACAAATGCAATAAAATAATAGACTTTAACAAATGGAATGTATGTAATGTCACATTATTGTAATTACTACCAAATGTGCCATTCAGACGCGCACACGCACGCGCACACACACACATACATACATACATACATACATACATACATACATACATACATCAAGAAATTATGTAAATTAATACAATCAATTATTGATAAATGCAGTAAACCCCAATAGAAAACTGGCCTATATATATATATATATATATATATATATATATATATATATATATATATATATATATATATATATATATATATATATATATATATATATATATATATATATATATATGCCAGTGTTCTTTTGGGGTTTACTGCATTTATCAATAATTGATTGTATTAATTTACATAATTTCTTGATACACCCGTAAACCTGGCCATTGCTTTTGAAAGTGACACGTGTCGCGCCGTGTATTGTGACTAGTCACGGGTTGATAATCCTCGGCCACCTTCATTTTAGAAATGCCAGAAAATACTAGTCAATACTTTAACATACATAAACATACAACTAATTTGTTTAAATTTTATTACCGGAAGTAGTATTTGATATGGAAATATTACGATTAGAACCAAGTGTAAAATCCTGAATATTTCCAACTAAACGTGGAAAACTGGCGAAACGTTACAAAATGTACCGATAAATGTTCAAACTTATTCCCTTTGTTCTGGGAAGGAAGAAGTCACTTCTCCTTCTTTTTCAATTCTAGATTAGGGCCTGATATTTGCATTATGTAATGTATGTACGTATGTGATGTATGTATGTATGTATGTATGTATGTATGTATGTATGTATGTATATGTTCTTTCCATATTCTTTATTTACAGAAATTGATTTAAGCCACACAACTCCTGCACATGGAGTTACATACTTTGTGACTGTCACTGCATGTAACACCGCCTCTCTCTGTACCAGTGTCACTTCCGATGGTGTGATCATAGACAGCTCTCCTCCAACAAAAGGACACGTAATGGATGGACTAGGATCAGCAGAAACACAGTTTCAAGCTTCACGGTTAATAAACGGCACTATTTATATGTCGGGTGGAAAGAAAACTGAATAATAATACTTTCCATATTCTATATGAGCGCAGTTAACATTATTTCTACTTTCCTTTGCTGGATGTTTTCATTAATGCCTAGTAGTAACTATTCTGTTGTTGGTAACAAAATGCATTAATTATGTATTGTGAAAGAGAACAGAACAATGGTTAATGTTAATGATGGATGTTGTTTAACAGATAGGAGTTGGTTATATTAAAAAGCGATTGACTGAAAGTACTTTTTAAGTGTATATAATGTGATTACAGAGTATGAAATACGCAACTTAAAATTATATTATGGTAAGTCGTGTAGCAATGTTTGTTGCGTGTTCAAATAAAAGTTTTCAAAATTCATCAAATAAACTAGTTAGACTAGCATAAAATTGCTTTATCTAACTATATTTAGTATTGACTATATTTATGTCGATGTTCTGTTTGACACTATTTTGTGCTATGTGATTCAGTGCTGTGTTGATGTTATTCCAGCACATTTGTTGGTGCCAAGTGGCATGGATTCGAAGACCCTCAGTCTGGCCTGGCTTACTATGAATGGCGAGTCGGGACATCCCCTGGTGGTAGTAACATCTACAGTGCAAGGTTACCACTAAGAAAATCTGCATATACCACTGTATATCTCCCCTCAAAGAAAATGATATACAACACACTAAGAGCATTCAACAATGCAGGTACGGTATTTCAACATTAGTCTCACCATTTATGTAATATATAATATATAATGCTATATATCACATGAATGCATTCGGTAACCTAGAGACTATGTAATTATGCATATCTGAATAAACTCTAATTTAATACATATCCTTTTAGCTACTTTGTAAAACAACTCCACAAGCATAAGGTAATATTCGTAAGATTCCAATATATTATTTTTATTCATGAATATTTCAAGTACTGTTAGGTCTGTGAATATTTAGAATATATGTTTGCTAAATAAATGTATCACTGGCTATTATCGGCATGTTTATTACAGTGGTGTAAGAACTAAGCAATCAACCACTGCACATGGATTCATGGTGACAACGTGAATTGATTTTGTTGTGTTGATTATTCTTTGTTTTAGGGTTGTGGTCAGAAGCAGTTTCAAGTGGATTTTTCGTTGACCTAACATCTCCAGTTACGACTGCTATTCCTTATTTATCCGAGGATATATGTTCCATCAACCCATCCACCATTATATCGAGATCAAGTGTTAAGATAAAATGGAAGTTTGTAGATCCAGAATCGTCCATAGAACGCCAGTTCATTTCCATTTCGTCTCATTATCTCGGAGAATTTCAAACAAATTCAATTCAGGTAATTTCTATTTAGAGTCTCGGGTTAACTGTTCATGTCATGTATTTGTCTCAGATAATAGTATTACGCAGATGTTATAGATAACCAGATATAGCTATAAAATATATATTAAATATTAAAATTAGCTTCTGACATCTAATGTGAAGAAATACGATTTTGCTTTTGGTGTACTTTTATTAAATTAAATACATAATATGATTGACTATTGCATTTTTAAATTGCAGGTGCCAGGGTTATTACAGGAGTATATCTTCACTGAACTTGATCTTCATGATGGCAGCAAATATGAGGTCAAGGTCGTTGCATGTAACCTGGCTGGCCTGTGTACTACTGACAAGACAGTAGCATTTTTACATGACAACTCGCCACCTACAACAGGTATTAAAATAACAAAGTATTTTTTTTAAGTTGTCAGACTCCAAACCACAGCATTATATAGACAATAACAAAATGTTATCTATTATTTCTGTAATTTAAGTGTTTGAAATCAAAATAGTAATAAATTCTTAGTTTTCAACCGAAGTAAAATAGTTTTGGTACAAAGCTTTCATAGATGATGCTTTTCAAATGTGTTTCCATAAATAGACCTGGATGTCCTAAATTAAGGATTTGTTGCATTTAATAATGAAAGACGTTTGCAAGAGACCCCTGAAACCTATCACAAATGGCTTAAGCACTATTGGTCATCAACGATAAAAATTCACTTTCAGACTTCGTTTAATCACTGTGTATTTTTTGCATTGCTCAAAAACTACATTATTTAGCAATCACGATTAATATCAGATGAATATTGATACCGGTATTGCAATTTGAGAAAGACCCAACCTTCTACAAAACGTCGAGGACATTTACAAACGAAAATACATTTGAGAATGTAATTTAGAAAATATACCATGGGTGCTACAAATCAAAATAGTCGGTTTTCTCTTTCAAATTTGTGTCTGTAAATCGGCATAAAATGCTAAAGTATCTCCGAATTCATACACTGATGACATCTTCCCAAAGTAGTCGCAGTGGTTCCACCCATCCATGTGACTATACGTTGTGTCTTAGAAGAATTTTCAGGTAATTTTCTGCAGTACTGTTAAATTGTTTTGGTGTTCAGCGAACTTCAGGCATCGATAGTTGTGTTGTTAAATTCAAGAGAGGGGTTTTACTTTTGATGTATAATATCCTCATACATTGATATATTTTCAGGAATGTTTGCTATAGAGACAGGCCATGCTGCACGTCTCACAAGACATCAACCTGACTGGATGACATGGAGCAATGATAAACTTAATCTGGCCTGGCTCGGATTTTCAGATCTTCATTCCAAAATCGACCATTACATCGTCAGTGTTGGTACAACTCCATTTGGAAGAGATCTAAATCAGGTAAATGATGAATGTTTTGATTGATAATGTCGACCTTTATGGAGGTTTAGGATATTGACAAAAATATTAATATTAAAAACGTAAAATTAAGGAATAACCCTAGTAACTCGTAGCAGATAAAACTAAATTTGTATTTGTCTTTTTCAAACAAAGTATAAACATTTGCAAACTATGTTAATGTGTTCCTAAAGTGGTCGTTCAAAGCACAAAAACCAGTCCAGCAAGTGTTAACGTAAAACGGCCAGCTGAACTTATCCACTTAGAAAAATGAGTGTGAGAGCACCCAAATGTTGCTGGCCCCCAATATAAAAGCCTAGTTACGCTAATGTCTTCTAAGGACATTTAGTTTTGTTAATTGGAAGCTGGGTATTATAACAGTTATGTTTACGTTTTCTGGTGTAAAGTGTGCAGGTTTTTAATTTACGTGAACGCATAAACGTGACATATGTATTTTAATATTTTGTAGGGAGGTTGGTGTGTTGGGACAGATGTTTTCATACTAGACAATCTTGTGTAAATACAACAGTCCTTGGACCTACACGGTCAAATTGTAAAACACCCAGTTCCCGTTAATCACCTTTTACCGGCATGGTACAATGACATTAACATTTTTCTTTACTTAGCAATTATGAATTAGGTTTAGTGTACTTCAAATACTATTTTAGACCATGCTAGCCTCACGACGGCTATACTGACATTTATCTAAATTGGGTCGCACCACACGTTTTACTCAAATCAAGAGACAAATACGAATTTCTCAGAACATGGTTATGGGAAAACACAAATCATAATATAACTATTATATTTAATAGTACAAAATAACTCTTAAGTGCATTAAACCCTGTTCCTAACATAACACGTTTACTATGGACTGGTCTCTGTTTGCATTAAGAACTATTATGATAATAGTTAAATTCGAAGTTCATAACATTTTCTAGCATTAATTTGAAAATTTACTGTTAAACATCATAAATTAATAGTACATTTGTGTTGGAAATTAACAACAATAATCTTTTTCGATAAAAAGAGTTAATAGAAACAAGTAAACTTACTTTTCGAGGAAGGATCACAACGAAGCAATGCAAACTTTCCACGATGTACCAATAGATAAATATACTGAAAGTAAAATTCCCTGGAGCAGCTGGCCCTCCAACACAATGTGATGAATGTTTCATGTACTGGTCAGTAAAAGTTTTATAAATATATTTTTAATTTGTCCTTTCAGTGAATATATTGGCATATCAAGGCGGTGTTCAAATATCACTTTCATTTTGTCATTCTAAGATTTAATCTAAAATGGTTATTACCTAAATTGATAGTAAATACCAGATTTTCATTTTACAGAATGACAAATTGTATAAAGGTTTACATTCTGCATCAGGTGTTGACATGAATGATGAAGGCTTTGTTCAGATGTACACTGTTCCAACTAAGGTCCTTGATTTGCAGTTTTCCGTCTTTATTGGAGTGTGGGCTGTTAATAAGGTGATTTAAAACTAATTTAAAATTTGTATTAAAATGTTAATATGCCTACATGAAAAATGTAATTTCTATTTGGAACAAAAGTATAATGTGTATTCAAACATTCAAAACATTTTCATAATGCACTGAATGCACAAATATAATAATACAGCATAATAGAGTTTTATAATAATGACTAATTATTTCCATCCTCCCTCCCCACCGTTATGTATATATGTTTCTTTTTTTCAAAAACTTTTATTTTGGATTAAATTCTCCTAGAAAATCTACTTATGTGACTATTTTCTATTCATTCTTGTTTTGTAATTTTGTGATTTCCTTGGTAACATTAATATGATTTTTATGCTGTCACAGAATATAACTTCAAATTCACCGTTGATATGTATATTTTGGCATACGGATTACAGTTTATTTAAATGCTTGTATTGTAGTTCTCTGCATTTATGATAAGAGTGATTAAGTGCTTGCATAGAAGACTAGTTATTAGGTTTATATTTGTGTTACAGGTTGGTTTGCAGGGTAAGGCTCTTCACAGTGAACTGAAGCTGGTATCTGGAGGAGCACTGGAACTTGTGAGACGCTGTGATATTTTCAGCTGTGTGGGTCACTGTGTGTGTGGAAGTCAGGACAAGACTTGTAGTGCTGAGGGAAGCTGTACTAAAGGTAGGCAGATCTCGTGTTTTATTCTGTACACCATGCTTCTTACTATCTAATGTTGGTACTTTGACCTTCTGTTTTTCAATGTAATGTAAGTAGACCCTTATATATGCTTGGTAGGATGGATGTCCTTATATTTTACCAGAGACGGCAAAGGATGAAGTTTCCTATTTACCATTTGTAGCAAACCCTGCGTTTTAATATGTACGTTTGTTAGCAGAGCCAGCTTTTTACAATATACCATTGCAATTTATCGAATATGGATGGGCATGTGTTTTACAATTGATCGAATGTAAGTATACATTGTGTTACTATTCAATGTTGGTAAGCTATTAATAATGTTCATTTCAGGTGGTGGAACATTAGTGATGCATGTCAATGACACTACAGATCTCCATTTTAATATTCTACATGACGGTCAACAATACACATCAAGTAGCACTCATTTAGCAGCAACGTGGGACATCCAGAAAGGAGGATCTGTGAAAAGGTAAGTATACATTTGGCCTTTCATGTCAGATCATAAAACAACTTCCTAGGTGAAAGAAAAATGTTATATCAATAAAACAGAAGTTACAATATGAATATTATAGTGTCACTATATACAATTCAAAATGTAATTAAAGGATTCTACAACACATCTGTTGTAGTTAGTGATTTCTTAACAATTATTAAGACTTGATTTATTCTAGATATGAAGTAAGTGTTGGCTACAGTGACAAGGATTTACCAGAAGGTGTGTACAATCTTAAGACTGGCCAGATCTGGTTCCATGTTGGATTAGCTACGTCTGCTGTTGTCACTATTCCAAGAGGTATAAATCACATGTTATTTGTTAGAGGATTGTGTCGCGCAGATAAAGATGTCGAAATTAAAATATAATGTTGGGTTAATATAACCTTTTTTGCGTAATTTATTATTATTTATTATTTTTTTTAAAATTATAAAACTATTAAAAATTACTTCTCCCTATCAAAGATCCGACCCCATATAACCGTAAACAAAATGTGTTGAGTGCGTCGTTAATTAAAACATATCCTTCCTTCCCTATCAAAGTTTGAGAGAGAACTTACATCACTTTATAATTTGGACCTTGCGTGAAGCCTGTATTTATATATAGATTGTAACAGATAGACAGACAGACATATAGATAGATAGACGTAGATATATAGAGATATACAAATACAGTAAAGACTGGTCTAACGGCCACCTGTATATAGAGGTCCCGTGCCCATAACGGTCATCATATATCACGACCATTTCGTTTTTTTTTCTTTATGTAACAGCCACCACAAAAATACATTGATCACTACCATTTTGGTCCAATAAACAGATGAACTTGCCACAAAATATGCTTCAGTGCATCACTAATCGTATTTGCATCTGTGTGATGTCAGGCGGGATATAGCTCAGTGGTAAAGCGCTCACTTGATGCGCGGTCGGTTTGGGATCGATCCCCGTAGGTGGGCCCATTGGGCTATTTCTCGTCATAACCAGTGCACCACGACTGGTATATCAAAGGCGTGGTATGTGCTATCCTGCCTGTGGGATGGCGCATATAAAAGATACTTTGCTACTGATGGAAAAATGTAGCGGGTTTCCTCTCTATGACTGTGTCAAAAATTACCACATCTTTGACATTCAATAGCCGATGATTAATAAATCAATGTGCTCTAGTGGTGTTTTTAAACAAAACAAACTTTACTATGTGATCTCTATCATTTGTAATGCGTCATGTCATTTGTTGAAAACTAACACCGAACTTACATACATCTGACTCATCAACACTGCAATGTAGTGTATTCCGAAATGTGTCAGTAGTGCAAGTCAGACATGGCACAATAGAACAATAGTTTGCGGAAGTCTGCCACGATGTTTGTTTAGCCATTAGACATTGGCAAACTGTTATTAGTGTATACTGATTTCGTTCCTGCAACCTTTTGTGTCTCGTAAGCTAATTAAATCAGTATCAGAATGCAGTGAAAAGTATTCAAAGATAAATGACTTTTTCAAAAGGTGAATAATAGAGTTATTTTCAACAAAACGTGTTCAATTTATACTTGGAATAACATTTATATATAGTAAAAATTAGTTGTTTTTTCTCGCTTATTTTATATTTTGGGACAACTTTTTCAAAGTAGGTCCCTTGAGTGGTTGTTATATACAGGTTCGATTGTATATTATATTTATATATTAGTTCTGAATTTGGTTTGTAGGTGAACAGCTTAAATCCAATACTCGATACTCTGTGTTTGTTCGTGCTTGGTATGGCGTTAATAGCTATAGTGTTTTCAAGTCGGACGGAGTTGTTGTTATCACCAAACCAGCTGATATATCAAACCAAGCTGGTAGAGCTGTATGTATATTTCTGATTTTATATTAACTGAGTGTGTATAACATAATAATATTAATCAAAACATTGTCAGTAAGCAGCCTTCTGTATCTAAAGACAAATTATTTTCAAGCATTGCTACAGATCGAACACATTGGTAAAATTCATTATCAAACTTCAAAACTGCTAATGGTAAATGATTGTCGTGTGTTATCAGGCTTCTGAATTCAGCCAGTCTTATTCATACTAGGTTATTGCCACTGTCATGGGTAAATTCATAAGTGCTAAAGGTAGTTTTATGCTACTGGTATTTTGACTGATCGAATACAATACCATCCAATTTCAATAACACTGACATTTAATAAATATACATGCAGGTCTCTAAACGTGGGAATGCTCAATAAAATCTTATTCAAATCACATTTGCATCCAACATTAAACCAAATGTAGTGTCTTAATATTGGTGTAAAATGAATGTTGATTTTATAGTTATTTATACAAAAGCCTGTTACAAATAACATGTATAACACGTTCATATGCTTAGTTACAATAGTTTAAGCATTGTTTCCTGTACTAGGTAAAAGATCATTCAAGGTATGGGGAGACTAAAGATACAGACTTCATTACTAACAGCAATGGATTGTATGTCACTTGGACGGACAATTTCAAACCTGGTTTGTTTGGTCTGACAAAGTATGATGTTTACATCAGTACACATCCTGGAGGTAAAAACAGCATAATTAGAGCATATAACAACGTATGGTTGTATCTTGTTATTGTAAAATATTATATTTTTCATTTGGGTTAAAAGTGAACAATGGACATTTACACAGATACTCAAATTTTTTTAAGTTTGCGAAGGCAGCTAATAACTTGCAACTTATGAATACCTTTGCTTTTATTACTAAATGTATTATATAATGTTCGTCCATTTGCAGGTCCAAGATGTTTGGAATAATGGTTATCTTATAGGTTACCTTTATAATACAAGTATCAATACAACCATGAGCTGTGCTATATAAATCTATTTTACGGCATACTTTGTATTCACAACGACGAGTAAAATGTGTTATTCCTACTTTTGCTTTCACATAAGCGCAGCTAAATACCTACATTAAACACTAAGTGCTAAACGTTCAAACTTTTCCCGAAAACAAGGACGCATTAAACGTGACGTTATTTCAATGTTTTCAGTACCTACTCTATACAGCAAATCATACCAATTATGTCACTAAATAAACAGAAAACCATTCGAACTACGTCACTGATCAAGAGAGTGAACTCTTGCTTTTGTTCCTGGTTAGCCCAAAAGCAATTTTAATGCAGAATTTGCAATATATTTTTGTAACATTGAAATAGCCTTCATTGCAAATGAAAACATACGTAATGCCATCTGCTGATATATGATACATCTTGGGGAAAAAATAATAATTTCTGTTTGATTTTAATTTTACTTTATTATAAAGTTAATGTTTAAGTAATATTCGTCGTTCTGTTATTTGTTATAATGTGTAGGTCACAACATACACGAACGTCTCATTGCATCAACTACAGACTCCACGTGGTACAAAGTAACTGGAGTTTCTCTCAAGTCTGAACAGATTTATTACTCAAACGTGTTAGCCTACAACAGAGCTGGTCTAGTAACCTGGGATTATTCAGATGGTTTCTATGTGGATAAAACACCACCAGCTGCTGGAATTGTTAATGATGGAAACGGTAATGAGAAATAGCATTATTTAACTGTTCAAATATATATTTACTTTAATCAGGAGATAAGTGTTAAAGGCGTATGACCAAATGCTATAGTTACATATTTAAAACTTTTGATTGGCATATAATAGTGAAACTTGGAAAATCTGTTCAGGTATATATGTATATATATATATATATATATATATATATATATATATATATATATATATATGTGTGTGTGTGTGTGTGTGTGTGTGTGTGTGTGTGTGTATGTATGTATGTGTATATATATATATATATATATATATATATATATATATATATATATATATATATACTTGTCCTATCTACCAACTGTTATCAGTGGTTTCCTGCCATAAGGCTAAGTGGCCACTCTTTTCCCTTCCAAACGTTTTTGTAATGAACATGCACTCGTAATAACTGGCCACCTGCCTAAAGCAGCCAACGGCCACCTTAATTGGAACCGAAATCACTAAAATATTTGTATGAAGCAGCCACAGTAAATGTGGAACATTTTTAACAATCATCAGTAGCAAGTGATGTTTTATATACACCTTACCGTACAGGATAGCACATACCACTGCCTTTGATATAATGCTTATTTAAACTTGAAACTTAATTTAGTGATTTTTAATTGCAGATGTTCACGACACAGATTTCCAGTCTAACCCCAAAGATCTATCTGCTTCATGGCTTGGATTCTCTGATGCTGGATATGGTATTGTAAACTACACCTGGTGTGTTGGAGACACCACAGTACCTACCGAGTGTAACATACATGACGCACAGAACGTAGGATTGCATACAAGCATCAAGAAGACCCTAACTAGACCGCTACCCAATGGTTGGTTTGTCACACATTGACTATGTTTCTTTATCAATAATAATTGAAACAAAGAAGGTAAAGGGATATTTGTTTAATGACACCTTCACACATTTTAAACAATGACTGCTTATTTTGACATTTGGTCGAGAGAGAAATAGAATAAACCTGCAACTGTCACATGGGCAGCGCTACCCCTAAGAATAAAGAAGCAATGGCTCTTTTATGTACACATTCCCATAGACACGGTATAGACATGCATGCCATGATCTTTGATCTACCAGACATGAGACACTGGCTGAATTAAACACTAATATAATTATGTTCTTGATGTCACATTTAATTAAAATCATAATATTACGTTGTGGATTCCCTATCACCTAACATCTATAAAGCAAAACAGATTACTGAAACTTCATATTCAGTTTAATTTTCTGGTTAGTCATGTTGCTTTTGCTCAAATATTATGACATTCAAACGTTTTGAAAAGTCAGATCACATTCAACATTCACTCAGTGCTAAAATGCTGTGTCACTTTTCATCCATATTTTAAGAATGCTCTAGATATCACAAATGTTGAACAAGCACTGCTTTATTAATTCTACTCTCATTCATTACATACACTTATATTTTGTAGAAGAAAATCTTTTTTTTCCAAAGTATATTAAATGTTGTTATTTGTTATAGGAAAGAAAATATTTCACAAGGTATATGGATTTGATGCTTCTGGACACAAATCGTCAGTGAGTGTGTCTGATGGTGTAACTATTGACTTCACTGCACCTGAACCTGTTAGTGTTGTCTACTTGGGAGACAATCTATTTAGCAACCCTTCTTTTAAAACCCAAAATAAGACTAGATCCCCAGAATGTAACAGTGACGTCCCCATACCCTGGAACACAGACTCCAAGTCATGTGTGCAGCTGATTTCTACTGATCGTCGAGGAAACAGTCATATTGTTGTTAGTGGTCGTCTTTGGCAGACAGTATCTACAATGGTACATAGCAAGAAGTATAAAGTGACTGTTCACTTTGGATATCCACATGACATTTCTGACAACCATCCGATTACAGAGGGTTATATTCACTTTGGGGATGACAAGATTTCTTTTAATTTGGATCCTAATATTTGCAAAGGTATATGCAATGTTGGGAAACAAACGATCATTCTTTGGCACAAATTTACCTATATATTTGTTGCTAAAAGCACTTCTGTGAAAATAACCATTGGGACATCTACGAATGAAATTCGCCTGGCAGTGGATTACGTGTCACTAAATGCCGTAGAATATGTAGCACAGTCACGGTTACAGAATAAAGATGACCACATCACATCAACAAGCCTGTTCCTGCCCCACTGGACGTCTATTCACACTTCCTGGCATTTCAAAGATGACGGAAGTCCAATTACAGACTACAAGTGGGCAATAGGTGAGTAAAAGATTTGAACATAATCAGTCTTTTATATTTGATTTTAGTAGCTCTGTTTGAGCAATACAAGTTACCAGTTTGTGTGTTTTATTTACCTTAAGATATTTAAATAATTTATGTAATGACATTTATATTATTAAGTTAATTAATATTAAATGCATTTTTAGGCACTGTGCCAGGTGGAACCCAAGTTCAGGACTTCAAAAGTGTAGGGCATCAGATTCATGGCTTTGTTTCAGGAGTAACACTGACACATAACAGTAATATTTACATCACCGTGATTGCCACAAACGCTGCAGGACTGAGTAGTGTATCAACATCAGGAGCCATCAAAGTGGATATGACACCACCTGTCATCACTGACGTGAATGATGGGAAAGGTTTGTTCAAAGAAATGTGGTTCAAAATCTGAATGTCCAAATGACAGATATAACTGGATATATATTATATTATTGTTGTCACTACTTATATTAAGTTACATTAAACTATCAGCACAAATGTTGAATTAATTAGAACAATAACATTGACATATAAAATATTGATTTTTGTATTAGTATTGTTGAAAAATACTTTAGCGTGCATGGGTCAATTGCACTCCAGCACACTAGCATCGTCTACTGAGTATTAAACAAATGTATATAAATATATTACATGTACAATTATTTTGAGCAGACTATAAAATTTCATGTTATTTCAAACTCGAAATTGAAAATCAGTATGCAATGTCTATGCTTAGATGACTCTTTCTATTATCCAAAATTATATATTGTTGAAATGGGTTATTTTAGGAAATAGATGGGGGTTTTAAGTAGATGATTATCTGGCTTTGTCTACGTTGTGTCGTGGAATATAGATCGTACAAGAAAATAATCATGCATAATGTATCATCTTGAAGACTGCGTACAGCTGAATACATACCAATATATTTCATTATCTGAAAATTATAATTGTTTTTATGTTTGTATTATTTACAGGATATGATGCCGACTTCCAAATATCTTCAACCCTGTATGTCAACTATAACGTTTCAGATGCAGAGTCTGGAGTGGACTATTGTGAATGGGCAATAGGTATCAGTTTTGTCAATATGTGAATGCTATGCATATGTATTTACATACAAATCACAAAATAAAAACTATTTTGCTCTTTGTACTATATTTTAATTATTCTACATTGATTGCAGTTTTGTGCCATTATAGATAAAGGTATACCCTCAGAAGTTGTCAACTGTTAACATCGCATGCAAATAATGTTCGAACTGTTGAGTATTTATTGGTCTCTTGCGAACAGTTTTAAAATAGTTAATGTGTTTGTTGACGAGAGCAGTGTACAAAATATCTGATTACCAAATATACTCTTTGAGTTTCATCGTTTCAATGTATAGAATATTTTAACAGACAGATGTTGCGTACAAATATTTGTTTATATTAAACAGGAACTCTGTCAGGATTAGCTGATGTGAAACCATTTGAGAAAGTTGACACTAGTAATAAGCATCACCATGACATTGATTCTTCCATTATCGACTCGTCACTGATGGTGTTCAGTACTGTGCGCTGCTACAACAAGGTAGGACTGCCAGCTCAGGCTACCACTGATGGTATAAAGCTGGTCAAAGATAGTGTCTCCAGCAAAGTCTTAGAAAATAGCCTCTCTGTACTGCCCACTGGCTTGACCTGTCACACATCCATGGACTTGGTTCGGCTAAGATGGAAAAACACGGATGGCTCTGTGGGCACCTATCATACTAAGGTAAGTCATTTATGAATTGAGCAAATTTGAATTGATTCGTCAATATCAATTGCAGTCTTAATTATAAGTCTTCATAATCTGAACCACAAAACTGTAATCATGTTCCAAATCATATTTCTGCGTAGGGCAGATTTAAAAGATCCTTCAATTGCTCCCACTTTTGTATGTAGTCTTCAGTCGTGCCCTTAAGTAATAATGTTCTAATGAATGACTTGGCAGAGAGACAACATTTGTTTTACTCAACATAGGGTACTGTGTAGAACCAATCCTTTAGCGTCCAAACTTGAGATAGGCGTTATAATTTAATATCATAGCAACGCGTGTGAGTTCGAATTAAAAGTGAGTTAACATTTAAGATTGAACCTCGAATTTCATAAGTATGAGCGCTGCAATTCTCGACATATTTTTGTCCAGTGAAGATGGAAAGTAACCAGTATAATATGATATTCATGTAGTAAACCAAACGCAGTGTAGTTTAATCATGTAAAGCCTAACAATATGCATTCAGGAGAGGTTCCGTACTGTGAGTAATACTGATGCATCATTTCAATTTGTTCCCTTTATTTGCACTTTTGCAGATACTCTTGGAAAATCCATCTAATACACTTGAGAATATAATTCAAACAAATCTTCCATTCGACCACGTAAACTTGAACAATCTGAATCTGCAAAAAAATACTGAATACACGTATAGTGTAACACCAGTGAACAGGTTGGGCGTGGACGGTGCGACCGTATCGGGGAAGTTCAGCACTATTGGAGATCCTCCATCATGGGCAGGTGAGATTTGCAACATTTAATGCTTTCACATTTAATTTTGACAATTTGAATAATAAGACAGCTATTATTTACAGGCGTATTTGTCCACAAGCCAGACAAAGGTTTACTACCAAAAATGGGACTAAAGGCCACTATGCTTTTCAGTTATCCTGAAGTCTAAAATGTATGAAAATATGTGATGGCCATTTCTGAAGCCCAGCTAAATATGTAATGTTTCAAAGTGGTGGCAACTTTATTTATCGGTTTGCATATTATATCAGAAATTAATCAGTTGATTGAATACTGTTCATTATTACATACTGAATATTCTAGTGTATATTTTGTAGCAATGTTTAAAAAATATTGTTTTAATATTTGAGAAAATATGGAGGGAAAATATAAAAATGTATATCTTTTTTATAAAAAAAAAAAAAACAGAACAGAAAACGTATTTTGTTTAGTTGTTCTTAATCAGTGTACCCTATAGTGTCTTAGAAAAAAATCCTCATGTGTGGGGCCTTTAAAATTGTTTTTGTACTATGAAATTAGGACTGCAAGACTTATCTAAAACTCACCAAGAAAATGGGTAGGGATAACAAATTTGAGGGGTTTTTATATCTTTTTTTCATTTGACATGTTTTACAATTCAATAGTCAAATAATATAGTACAATTAAAGTATGTGACTGGTATGTAAGCCTTTCATAATTATTTCAAATTAAAGTCTAGAAAGTAAAATGACAATAGTAATTTGGCTTTTTCAGACCCTACAAACATCACACTTAAGTGCCTATCCAGGCAATGCCTTTACTTACACCAGGTGGAACTAAAAGGCCTAAAATAGTTCTCGTGTCCAATGAGGTTTCTTGATATTACACCAGTCCAATTCTAAGATGTGAATGCCTAATAGATTGCTTTGTATAATATTTAGAGTTTGTATTTTACATTGAATATAAAATGTGTACATTAGCTACATTCTATTTCAGCATCATCTAAAGTGAAAGTGACTCGACTGACAGGTGGCACAATGGTAATTTTGTCATGGGACGGTGCTGTGAGATCATCTTGGCCCGACCTAATATACGAAGTATCATTGGGGACTGTACAGGGAGGAGCTGACATTCTAAACAAGGGACTCATTGACAACACATATACACGACTCAGACTGTCATTGTCACATAATAAAGATGTCGACATTTATGTCACAATTGTGGCCATAGATAACTGTGGAAGTACAGCAGCACACAAAGAACACTTTGTCATCAGTCTTAAAAACTAGCACGTTAGATCTGAATATCACTAAATTATCAGAATGCATTGTATCTACTTTATATGAGTTCAGCTCATTGATTTGTCTTATATTATTTATAGTTTAAGGTCCAAGCACGCTGTCCTGGACACATATCCAAATTAGCTGGACACTGAGCACGATAGTGGGTTAGTGGTTAGTATAGTGTAGTAGTCTTACGCTCTGGGTGGGAGCCAGTATCAGGATGCAAACCCAGTATCTACCAGCTGTACGTTTGATGGCTTACACCACCGAAGCCGTTTGTCATAACATAAAGGCTTATAAATATTTGGAATAAAATAATTTGTGACAGAAACGCAAAGGATTTCACGCAATAATAATTGAATTGTGACTAAACTAAAAACATACACTTGATACTTATCTTTAAAAATATTCTTCTAGTTAACACTCCCTCCCACACACACACAAATATGCACACATACATCAATCTCCACCCAACCACACTTTAATAAATCTTAACGACAAAACCATAATGCGTTATCAAGGACGTATCTCTGTACAATGTAGTCTAATGGGCATTTTTATAAAATAGTGGTCGATTCCACAGTGGTGATTTCATACCTCTTGCACCGCCACAAAATATTAGTAAAATATTAATTCCAAGAGAGATTTAAACAACCAGAAGTAACCGATGTAGATGTCATTTTTGTTTGAATTTTTTAAGTAAAGAGGCGAGATATATGTATTACTTTTCAGCATTAGTTCAACGTTAAAGTTTTTATCTGTGAATGTTTATCTCAATGCATATTAAAAAAACATTGAAATGTATTAAAATTTTAATTTTAGTTTGTTTTAAGTTTAATTTTGTTTAACATACATTAAGATGAACATCTATGGATCAAACTGTCACTGTCACTGAATACATTTATTATAAGAGAGACATTTAATTATAAGGAATTCTTGGATAAATGCATTATATACGGCATACTCGAATCACCAAGTTTTCGAGAAGAATATGTACTTTGAATGATTTTTTTAATTTTTTGAGCTTCGTAAATTTGTGATCAAATTCATGTAAATAGAATTGTTTTATTTTAGACTAGATATAATGTAGAAATATTTAATTATTTATTTATTAACAATAATATTGTCCCTCAGCCAATTATGTAATATTTTCTAAAACTGTATAACAGGTATATCAAATCTGCATGGACGATCATTTTATTCACACAAATATTATGTAATATGTTTTTCGTTCGTGCATTAGATTTAACACATGATTTACATAGCTTAGACTTAATACAAAACGATTACCTGGAAAACATATATATATATATATATATATATTTTGGTGTTTTTCACTATGTTTTATAGTTCAGTAATTTTGTTTGTGTCTGATTAATTTTAGGAATGTGATCAAATGCTTTTGGTTATTTTGTATTCCCTATGATAATAGAAATATTCTGCTTGTTTACTTTACTAATAAACCGTATTCTCCGTGGCGTTGAATTTGTTTGTGTATGATACTAACACGTTTTAATATAGTATTTACGCAAATAGGACAGGTAATTAAAAGGAGAGATAGCTGAGAGATTTCATATGGTAATGTTTTGGGGGTTTTCAAATTCATTCCTCTGATAAAGTGTCAACACAGGCAGAAAGGTAGTAGATCAAACATTGAAGAGCGGAAATATTTCGACACATCAGTATACCTGTTTATTCCATCGTGTGAGGGATTAACAAAATACAGCATATGAACAGGCACTGAAATTACTCTGAAATTAAACACCCAACACTTTTTACAAAATATTTCTTGGCGTGCAAATAATTTGTTATCACCGTATTTGGTATGTTTTAGTGAGTATAAATTAAATGTTTGTCTGGGGGTTGGGATTTTGTTTTGGTGTGAATGTGTGTGGTTTTTATGGGGACCTTATCTGTGAAACAGCCTTCCCTACTTTCTATGTCGTTTCTGTAGTATGTTAAGACATTCATTACGTTCCAGAATATAGTTATCTATCGTAGATGATTCCAAAAATATGATATGTGGAAATAACAATTTGTATAACATAAAAACAAAATGTTAACATGAACAGACTGCTTGTTGTCAAAATAAATATAAATTTCAATATTACATGTATCTCAGCACTAGCTTTACGAGACACCTAAATTAAAACAACATCTAGATGAAGCGACGATCCCAGTTTTGTGCAATGATATTGTGAAGAGAATGTTTACCAATGGTCAGTAGTTTGAACATTTTAGTATGAGAAGAGAAACTTCAACTTCCTATGTAAAAAATTTCCATTGGCTCTCCCCACCGTTTAAACACGTGTACGGAAACCACTGTAACTAGGCGTTAAGATGGGAATGATTGTTTATTGGTTGTTGTCATCTGCAGAATATAGAACTTGTCTAGTGTTATGATTCAATTCCGCAAGTACATTTGAGATTTGTAACAATGCACATTCCAAACTGCATTTGAGATTTGTAACAATGCACATTCCAAACTGCATTTGAGATTTGTAACAATGCACATTCCAAACTGCTTTTGAAATTTGTAACAATGCACATTCCAAACTGTAATGACGATTTAATCAAAAGATTCAAGCATGTCAAAATATGCATACAATCACATTTACTTTTGGTAAATATACCTTTGAATGACATTACTTTTAAATGTTTAAGCATTTATTAATTGGAACAATACGCACTGAATAAATACCTTGGTTATGTTCATTTAATAAGCTCCATAAAATGTGGTACATACTCTTGAAATGATATAAATGGAAAATATAGGAATAAATAGAAAATGTTTAAATAAAGAGAGGTGCCAGTATCATAAGTTAATTAAATAAACCAGACAGGAAATTGCTTTTCGTTTTGTTTACATTATAATTTAATTCCCATGTGTACAACCGGACGTACATTTTGATTGTCCAGGAATGCAAGTCCGGCTCGGACTTGAAATTCTGGCAGTCGGACCAGCATTCCTAACCAATGTAAGACCTAGGACCTGCACTGCTAGGAGATAAAAGTCTGGGTGGACAACCGTTCCTACAGACTTGCATTCTGTTTACACCACCTCAAACTTGGGATTTTGTGAGGAATACATTCGCAATGACACTAGCAGTGAAAGAAAAAATCCTCACCATACAGGAGCATCAGTTAATGTTTCCTATAGTCCACACTGTAACTAGTACAGCCAAGATCAGTTTCAAACAGCAACTGTATATAGAGTAGATAGTCCAAATGGAGGATGACTGATGTGCATACATACTCTATAATGTTATATATGTAAGGCTTTCCAAATTATTAGCGATGTGATGTAAAACGTAAATTAATCTAATTAGATACCCTTAATTAATGAGCATGGTTCATTCAACTATAGAAGTATAATGGCATATGTTTACCGTCATATCATCGACAATTTACAATAATTTCAACACTGGGCAATCAGCCATTCCTCATTTCCACAAATCGAACTGTAGCACATGGGAGTCACGTGACTTGCACTTTCATTTGGATGTAAAACTGGGAAATGATGCCGACCTTTCTCCCGTCAACATATTTCCATTTACCGTAATATTCACACCCATTCTCAAGTTTTTAAACATTCAATGTTACAGCCAATGATACTAATAAAAGAAATTCTGGGGAAATAAAATATATTTAATATATATTAAAGGGACATTCCTGACTTTGCTGCATTGTAAGATGTTTATGACTAATAAAATATGTCTACGATTAAACTTAAATATTAAATATATTTTCTTGTTTAGAATATCAGTGTCTGTACATCCAATTAATTTCTGGTCGTCTTAATATTTTCAAATAATTTCGTATGTACGAAAAAAGTATATTTTAGGAAATAAAATGAAATTTAACGTAGTACAAATATTAGAATGATCAGAAAAACGTTTAATATATAGCCACTAATATTTTGTTTTTGTTTTTTGTTTTTTTTGTTTTTTTTTATTTAACGACGCCACTAGAGCACATTGATTTTTTATCTTATCATCGGCTATTGGACGTCAAACATATGGTCATTTTGACACTGTTTTGAAGAAGAAACCCGCTGTCGCCACATAGGCTACTCTTTTTTCGACAGGCAGCAAGGGATCTTTTATTTGCGCTTCCCACAGGCAGGATAGCACAAACCATGGCCTTTGTTGAACCAGTTATGGATCACTGGTCGGTGCAAGTGGTTTACACCTACCCATTGAGCCTTGCGGAGCACTCACTCAGGGTTTGGAGTCGGTATCTGGATTAAAAATCCCATGCCTCGACTGGGATCCGAACCCAGTACCTACCAGCCTGTAGACCGATGGCCTGCCACGACGCCACCGAGGCCGGTCGCCCACTAATATTTTATGCAGAAAAATATATTTTATATGCAATTACAGTCGTTAAAAAAGTATCCGTTAGTCGATAACATCTTTAAAATTTCAGAAAACTCAGGAATGTTCCTTTAAGAAAAGCACCTAAAATAATGCAAAGTATTAATTATATAGTGTTTTAATAGCAACCGATTAGGGAGGGGGCATTATGTGTGTATTAGTGATGGGGTGTCGTTAAACATTCATTCATTCTGTGTGTATTACGTCCCAATCAACTTCTTAATATATAAAACTTTCTAATTTCTCCTACGATTTCAGTCCGTTTCGACCTTGTCTGTCAGGTTTCCTCCGACTCTGTCTTCTGTGCTGTCCACACCATCACCTACTTGTTTCCATGTACTTCCCTGCACCTACCTGTCATCCTCGTCCTCTGCCGCTAATAAAGGTAGTCTAACCCACGGTACTAACTAATGGATGCCGTTAGTAGAGGAGAATAGTAGGTGGTTAAAAGTGCCTCTTAACAATGCCATAAGTAACTACTGAACACTCTCGAAGTGGCCAGACTAAGCATACGGATAAAAGCTGATGGGACATGACAGGTGTGTGGCACGTATAGTCACAGGAAACAAGCCCTTGTCACAGTTGGAGAGACAAGGACTAAGTTGTGGAGGTGGACAGCGAAATAAGCTGAAAGTTAGAAGGAGCTGCCAGATCGAGAAGAAATAAAATGAAAGTCAAAGGAGAGAAAGAAACGGAGGCAGTGGAATAAAAAGAGTGCCCTAATAAAACAGCAACATAGAGGAATTTATTATCAATTTACCAAAACAAAACCCAAAAACAAAATAATTCGAAACTTAAGGAGTCATGTTCCTTGGGCAAAAAGATGCATTATATATTTGTTTATTTCAATAATCAAATGAAAAACAGTTGGATTAAATACAAATAAATGCAAAAGCAAATATACCGTTAACAAACTGTAGTGTGTGTTAAATTATCACTCGGCAAGTGCACAAAACAAGCTTATAACAAAATAAAGAATCCTTGCAAATTTAAAGACTACTAACAATTTATATGAACTCCCGTCCATATCGACTGTCGTCAACCCATCCTAAAGAATAAAATCATGGATGTAGCTAATTTAATTTTAAAGACACGGTTTTCAAATTTAATAGATAAAGAGGGCATTGTTCCTTGAAATAACACTTTGTGAAATATGTTTTTTAATAGTACACGTTTGTAGTTCCTCAGTCATTTGCAATGAATTCTATGAAAACTAAGTATTTCAAAGTGAGTACAAGTTATTTACGTAAACATTTTTGTTACTTTCACTAATATTAGAAACAAAGTGCAATTCTGGATGAAGTAAATTAGACATTCAAATATTTAGCTTATCAAATGTATAACAATTTAAAGGCAGTAAAACTTTTTAATGTAATGTAAGAAATATGTCCTTAATACTTTCGACCTATAACTCGTTAGGATTAACAACTATATGTTCTTTGTACAATGCTGTACTTCCACATTTATCTATGGCCACCAGTGTAAGGTAGATATCGAGGTCCTGGTCCTGTGACGCAGCTGGAAGTGTCAGCTCTTCATACGTGTTATCAGTGACTTTCTTGTTTAGAATATCAGCTCCTCCCTGTACAGTTCCCAGTGATACTTCATACACTAGATTGGGCCAAGACGACTTCACGGCACCTTTCCATGACAACAGTACTTTTGTGCCACCAGCCAACTGAGTGACATTTATTTTGGACGAAGCTGAAATGCAATGTTAATATAGTTAATGTACATGTTTTGTATTCAATGCACAACAAACAGTGTTCAAATTATCCTGAATATTATACACAGGCTAATATCATGTAAAAAGCGAAGCTTATTAAAACTCAGGGATACATCAAGGGTGTAGTAACTGATATATAGTTAATCGACCTGGGATCTGCTGATATGTTTTCCGGATTGAAGGTCTGACTAGTTCCATCGAGGATAATATATTATGTAGAAAAAACACATTTGCATATAAATGTTTAGCTATAATACTGCGTGGCATTTATGATATCAGGATACAGTTTACTAGTTAAAAACAAAGGTATGCTATGAACTATATTTAATCAACTTATTAATCGCTACTCTTCATTTTAAGGATGTGGTATGATAGAGTAACATAATGCATATTATCTCTTATGGTGCAGCTCAATTCAAATAACTATAACAACAAAGCTCTAACCTAACCACAATGGTGGCTCTCCAATTGTTTTGATCGTTTTTGATACGGTCATAACCTCCTTCTCCAACATATCCACCGGTGTTAGGCTGTATATGTATTCTGTATTTTGCTGTAGTTTTAGTTTCTGCAAGTGTGCGTGGTTAAAAGTAAGATAGGTTGGAATTATATTCTTTGCTGTATTAGATGAAGACTCCAAGGTAATCTGCAAAAAGTAGCAAATTATTAGAATTAATGAGGAATTTTACCGTACTTTCCATCAAACACCTGTTTTGGATATGGTTTCGGATATGATGTCACATGATACACACTATTTGTAGCAATATAAATATCAAATTTTAATATTTCAACTCCAAATTAAACTGAATTATGCACAATTACAACCCATGCTAATGAAACTCTAACTAGACGTAGATAGTAATTAAAAAATGATTTGTGATATAGCTTACTATCATATGCTTGATTTTCACCAAGGGTTCTGGGTTTTCCCATCTGAAGCCAATCAAGTCAGTAGATGTCTGGCAGGTCGAGTCAGCAGGCAGCACAGTAAAACTGTTTTCCAAGACGCTATTGGAGACATTATCTTTCACCAACTTCACACCATCAGTGGTAGCCTGAGATGGCAGTCCTGCCTTGTTGTAGCAGCGTACTGTACTGTACACCATCAGGGATAAGCCGATACGAGAAGGATCAATATCATGATGATGCTGCTTACTAGCATCAACTTTATTAAATGGTTTCAGGTCTGTTATTCCTGGTCCAGTTCCTGTTTAAATATAAAATATTAGTAATATCGATCATCCTAAGTTTAGCTATGATTCCTACATTATGAACATTGACAAACAATAAAAACCCTTACATCTCCAACAATTATTATTATTATTATTATTATTGTTATTATTATAAATATAAGATTTAAGTGGATATTCAGTATTAACTTAAAACTAGTGATATTCAATACGCATACCTCCCTCATCCCCAAGAAATACCCAGATCCATTTTTCAGCAAATAATAGTGTTGTATTCTGAATAGTGAAAATGTACTGCATGACATTTTAAGTCATAATAATAACCTGTTAAATACAAACGGTTTTATACGTTTGTCATGAAGTATTAATTAACATTTATGTAAAACACGTCGTTTGGACATAATCGTTTTGAACACAAGATCATTTTAAAGATTGGATAATACCTATTGCCCATTCACAGTAGTTCACACCAGATTCTGCATCTGAAACTTTATAGCTGACATACAGTCTTGGTGATGTTTGGAAATCTGCATCAAAGCCTGTAAATAATAGAATAATAAACATTTATTGCCTAGTACATGTACATGCTTCTCTGAAGAGCTAAGAAAAATAAATTATCGTATAAGTACATGGACATTTTGTCCTCCACATCTAAATGGACAACTTCATACTGATTTTTTAAAATCGATCTTACGCAGCTTAACCTAATAATAATGGTGTTACTATAAATACAATTGTTAAAATGTTTTCATTGAGACATTTGTAACCAAACCTTCTCCATCATTCATGTCAGTGATGACAGGTGGTGTCATATCCACTTTGATGGCTCCCGATATTGATACACTACTCAGTCCTGCAGCGTTTGTGGCAACCACAGTGATGTAGATCTCTGTATTATGTGTCAACGTTAATCCTGAAGTAAAGCCGTGAGTCCTCTCTCCTACACTTTGGAAGTCCTGTACCTGGGTCCCTCCTGGCACTGTACCTGAGGAGATTTTTTAAATATTTAAATTTATGGAATGACTATAGATTATGAATAACATATTTACAGAAACAAGAAAATATATGAATTCGAGCTTAAACACTTAAACATGTTTTGTTATGTGAAATTTTATTCAGAAATGGTCATAAATTGTGAACCAAAAATGAAGCTTTTGCTTATTCTATATTATGCAGATGCTTTTAAATACTCTAAAATGATAATACTGGTAGTTCCTCTGCTGTTGATATATTTTAGTGTCACAAGCAAGGTGAATTTGTTAGGAAAAATCATTTTCCCCTGAACACATTTTTGATCCGACAGCTTTTATTAGCATTCTTTTGAAAACAACAGTGCATACTAATGATCAAAACATATTTCTACAATACATAGGTATGGTACCCTATAGCACTGAATTTGAATATTTGTGTTCAGGAAAGGACAAAAAGCTTTACATTGTTCAGTAGCCCCCAATAACGACTATTATTGGGCATTTAAACATTAAACACTTGAAGACAGTAACACGTTACATGAACTGCACAAATTACAAGAGTATAAAAAAAATCAAAACTAAAAAAAAAGAGGATATTACAAACATAGTAACTTGACTCTGTATGTAATAGTGCTATATGTTTAAGGAACTGATTGGAATTACTGTTCATGCTATGGATTAAGTAACTGATTAGCTGTCATTGTAAATGGAAACAAGTTACAATAGCACTTGGACAAAATGGCCCTGAAAATGTCAATCAAAATGGCCAAGGAGATAGTTAAAACAATCGGGGGAGGGGTCAGTTAATAAAAAGTAAAACAGAGAGGAATGAAAACCCAGCAAATGAACTACTGTTAACATTTTTGTTTGTGTTATATATTGTGATTATAATAATAAAGAATAAGATGAGAAAAATAAACCCTCCCAATTCATTAGGCAATGTTGAAGACATGATAAAAACAGGAATTGTTTAATTTAAAGTTTAATACTCTAAAGGTATTCTACGACTTAGATTCTGTTCTAACTATAAAGCATTTCAACTCGTGTACCAAAGACTATGGTATGTAAGATCCAGCCTGTGAAAACAAATACATTAATGATATATATAGTATATTTAATCAACACCTCACTATACCAACACCTCGCCACCCTCTATGATATTTTAGTCATAGTTACTCTTTATTTTAGGTTACTTTTGTTTTCACTTTGTGGTACTTACTTGATAGTGCATTCTTTTTTGGTTTGTTTGTTTGTGACGAGGTGTCCATTTGATTTCTGTGACTGTTTAACTAAACACTCTTAGGCCCATATTATTTAGATCCATCCTCAAATTTTGCATGTTGCTGTTTCAACCAATTGTTATTACTGTGGCAGTCTGGGGTCATATCAAACTGGAACCAGTTTGCCAAGTATTCACCGTATGAACCCAAGACCACTTTGTTCAGGAAAGGATACATTTTCACATGTCTCTTTATGTCACCAGTACATCATTTTAATTACAACAAACATTTTAAAAAGTGCAGAAGAGCAACATATTACAAAGTAAAATAAAATTTCATCAAAATATGAGATGTCATACAAGTTAATAAATATAGACATATAGTTGACAACCTTTCCACATGTAACATTTAAAATAGTGTAATTGATTGTTCTAAATTTGTGACAAAACTACTGTGAATGCCTGAGGGATGCATGTGCTAAATAAAGGAAAACAGCATAATAAATATATACATATACATGTATCTGAATGCTTGTCAGACATTTTGTTCAGAAGAGGACAAATATTTTACAGAATTGTACTGTCTTTTAAAAAGTATGTATTTTGTATAATTTTTGTTGCCCTGTAATGTAAAACAATGTGATCTTGAAAAAAATGCAATTTATAAATGTGACTGGAGTTCACCTTCAGATAAAAAAAAATTTAAAACACAATCTCATATTTTTTTTTTTTTAAATTGCACACTCAAAATGTCTGCATTTTATACAAAATTAAGCATTTTTACCAAATACTTCTTGTACGTTTGTGAAAATGTTGATAAATAATCAGCCCATAGGTATTCATTGAATGAGCTTATCGAGGCTGTTGTAAAACATGTTCAGAAAGGATATTCCGTAATAAAACTTTAATACCATTAGCAGATAAACCAAAAGTCACACTGTTTCTTAAATCATATTTATCTAGTCTATGCATACATGTCTATTATTTTATGCCACTGAATCTATACCCTAGCCATTATTTTGATTATATCTTAATTGTTTAGGAAAGGACACTTCTTTATGGAATTTGACCCATATGAAATAAGTGTTTGATCAGAAAATTGTGTTCATGTTGCTGGAAGCTGAACATTGTATCAGTTTATTCAGATACATCGAGCAATATTTTAATCAATAATTTGTCAGCTGTCTTGCCTTTAAAAGTGGTTATAATGGAAATGTTCAGGAAAAGACAATGCTGTTGTGCCTTTTACGGAAAGTCATTCAGTTTATTCAAATTAACAAATTAGTCCAAAAATATATTGTCAATCTTGATCAAACTTGGTATATGCATTACTAGGGATACACTGGAGCATTACTGTGATTCACTTACTTTCTATATCATGCTATTGTTAATTCTCAAGTCATTGAATTTCGTAAAATTGTAAATGTGACTGTGAAACCTATGAAATGTCACACATATATGCTCATAAATTCTAAAACCTAATAGCAAATGTTCTCAAATGTTTCCTCAAAGTTACTGCACCTATATTGATATAAGAGATGTAAAAAACAACAACTACACTTTATTTGTCAAGGTAGTATGAGCTGTTCAGGCATAACTGTCAGTTTGCAACATTTCCCGTGAAATTGTCAATAACCAAAATATGTTAGATTATGAGGTAAAGACAAAATTACAATTGATGGCTTACCTATTGCCCATTTATTGTCTGTAATTGGAGTTTGGTCATCTTTGAAATACCAGACAGTATGAATAGAAGCCCAGTGAGGCAGAAACAAGCTTGTTGATGTGATGTGGTCATCTTGGTTCTGTGATGATGACTCGTCTGTGTGCTCAATTACATTTAATGACACATGATCCAATGCCAGCTGGATTTCATTTGAAGACGTCTCAAAGGCTATTTTTACAGATCTGGTTTTAGCCTTAAAAATGTAAGTAAACTTGTGCCAAAGAATGCTTGTTTGTTTTCCGACATCACATATACCTTTACAAAGATTTGGATCTAAATGGAAAGAAATTGTGTCATCCCCAAACTTAATATAGCCCTCTGTTGTCGGATGATTTTTTGATATGTCATGTGGATATCCAAAGTGAACAGTCAATTTATACTTCTTGCCCTGTACCATAGCTGATACTGTCTGCCACATACGACCACTAACAACAGCATGACTGTTTCCATGACGAGCAATGGATGATTCTTCGGAAATCAGCCTCACACAGGAATCAGAGTCTGTTTCCCAGGATGATGGGATGTTACTGTTGCATTCTGGTGTTTGAGTCTGACTGTGAGTTTCAAATGAAGGGTTGTTAAATAGATTGTCTCCCAAATAGACAAAACTAACAGGCTCAGGTGCAGTGAAGTCAATAGTTACACCATCAGACACACTCACTGATGATCTGTGTCCAGAGGCATCAAATGAAAAGACTTTGTGGTAAATGGTTTTTCCTGAAATAGAAATAATACTGAACTAAAACGTAAACTAAATGTACTACAGATACAACATTGTATGTGTCACTTGAGTCTTGTTCAATACAACAACATCTCAAAAGTTTCCTTTGAAAATATCAAATGCTTTAAACAAAATTAGTGGACGTGGGATGCATTAAAATTGTTTTATACCTTTGAGTTAGATGCAAAGAACAATGTATGAATGTAACAACAAATTCTTATGAACTCTAATTGTTAAAGCTATAAAGAATATTTTAGAATAGGCCAATAGTTGTTTTATTTTTGGTTTAAAATAATATATAATCAGCGTCAGTATATCATTATAATTTATAAGTAAGTGAACAATGCAGTTTTGGACTATACTATATAGCATACAGCTAAACTAGGAAGGAGTTAGAGGCAGTCCTCCTACAGACAAAATTGTCATAATTTATTTTTCCTGTCACAACTTTGTCGCAACGTCTATTTGACTTGTGCCAAGATATTATTTTTAACACAATAACCATTTTGCCATTCAGATTTATGTAAGTTGTTAGCAATCTGAATGATAAAACCGTTATCCACGATCAAGACTACATATTGGCATAATGCAGAGTCTAATGGACATTTTGCAAAACAGTGATTGATTCCATGAATCTCTATCTATCTCTATCTAACAAAAATTAAATATTTAAAACTGAAAGAAAACACTGGAGACAGCTGACGTTAGGATCATTCTATTGCTTGTATGCAATCCTACATTCTAACGGCCTTGATGATCCACTTTCACGAACACCTGATGCTATCACTTTTTTGAGTGCATGTCACAATAGCTGTATTCATACAAATGAGCTTTGTCCTCTTCGTGATATCAACTGCTATTTTGACAAATGCACAATCGACTTTGCATTGTGCACAGATTCGGTCCTTATCATGAATAAGAATTTTGTCATTCAGACTATGACAAATATTTGTTTCATTTCTTTAGTTAAATATACAGCTAAACAAGTGAATGATAAACCAACCATTGGGTAGAGCTGTTGCTACAGTCTTTCTGATGCTTGTGTGCAATCCTACATTCTGTGATTGCTGGATGTTACACTCGGTAGGTATGGTGGTGTCTCCAGCACACCAGGTGTAGCTCACAATACCATATCCTGCATCAGAGAATCCAAGCCAGGATGCAGATAGATCTTTGGGGTTAGACTGGAAATCTGTGTCATGAAGACCTGCATTTCAAAATTACTATTTAAATTATACATTGATAACCCAAACGTTAGGTTTTTGTCAAACCTCTGGCGTTGTTATGGCCTCTAGGTAATAAAGTCTTGGATTTCGAAAGGTCAAATCAAACTATAAAATATATAATTGTTTTAGTTTCAATGTTTATGTAATATTATTTATTTATTTATTGTGTGTTATGAAAACAATTAGCCTTAGTGATTTACGTCAAGCAAATGGATGTTTTATGTCGCACCTCATTTCATAATGTCATTTTATAATGCTACTCTTCTGTTGGAAATATTTTAAAAATAGTATGTGGGGTCAAATATATCAGTCACTATATAATGTTATATAATACAGTGGAACCTGTCAAAACCAGATCACGCTGGGGATCTAATATTTTTCTGATTTTGACACGATCCGGTGTTTAGCGGGTATTGTTTTAGAATTTAGAAAATTCGGAACCATGACACTTAGATGGTTTTGACAGGTCTTGTAGGGTCCAGTTTCGACAGGTTTCACTGTATATAAATATATATAATTACATAAGTTTAAAAAAAGGGCCAATAGCTTTGTATGTATGCATTTCAGCTCTTTGTAAAGATGCATTCCTTCTAAGTGTATTAATGATAGCTCTTAAGAGCAGACAGATATTTGTGAATCCACTTTTCGTTTTATAATTTACTTTATTCCATATTTAATGTTTTACAACTTGTTTTATATTTAATGTTTTATAATTTATTTCATATTTTGTAATTTATTTTTATTTAATATTTTATCATTTATTTTATACTAGTAGTTAATATTTAATACTGAGGTGGGCAAACAGTAGATTGCCACCTCAACCTCTGATGGCCTTGCTACTTCTCCTTATTCCTTTAGCATTAATAATTGTATGCAGAAAACTGTGGGTTTGTATTGCCCTAATTAAATATGAAAGAATGCTACTTCTCCTTACCTCTTCCGTCATTAACAAGTCCAGCAGCTGGTGGTGTGTTATCCACATAGAAACCATCTGAGTTATCCCAGGTTACTAGACCAGCTCTGTTGTAGGCTAACACGTTTGAGTAATAAATCTGTTCAGACTTGAGAGAAATTCCAGTCACTCTGTACCATGTGGAGTCTGTTGTTGATGCACTGTGACGTTCATGAATGTTGTGACCTGCAAATTATGCCAAAACATATCACAACAGTACAAATCATTATATTATATATTATGTTGCAAACATTTTTTTTTAAATAGATTCTTACTGATACAGTGTATTAGAGTTGCGAAGTAGATTCATGATACCTTTGGAAAATTGAAAACATTTAAATTCCAAGGATTTGGAATATACATAAATATTAGTTCAGTCATACTAAGGTGGTCTACCACCATAATCCAAAGTTGCATCTCTTCACAAAACACAGCCAAAGAGATGTTTTGACAAGGTCTTGAGTGGTATTATGAAGCATGTGTTATTCATAACAAAACCAACCTCCAGGATGTGTGCTGATGTAAACCCCATACTTTGCCAGTCCAAACAGACCAGGTTTAAAGTTGTCCTTCCAACTGACATACACTTCACTGCTGTTATTAATGAAGTCTGTGTCCTTGGACTGTCCATTACTTGAATGATCTTTAACCTAGCAAAAAACAACAAAAAACCTGAATTTGTTTTATATATTTCAAACAAAATTTAATAACTAATACATTTATAAACATTCAGAGTTAATTAAAGGTCAAAATGGCTAGCATTTAATTATTTCTCTCTCGTTCATGGCAGTAACTTGGTGTTTGCGATAATTCTAGTTCAGATGTTTAGTATAAATGTGTGTTTCTAATATTATGACTGATGAACAACAATTGTAAAGAGGGTTCTGTGAATGTTTTTAATCAGACCATTTCTTTTTGGTATTTCATAAATACTATACCTTCATTTTGTTCATGGTATTGTTTAAACGATGTTAACTTTTAGTTGACAGAGAGTTATATGTTAAGAGAAACATACATACCGCTCTGCCATTTGTGTTTGATATTCCAGCTGGTTTGACAATAACAGCAACTCCATTGGACTTGAAGATACCATAGTCATTAACACCATACCAAGCACGGACAAACACAGAGTATCGAGAGTTAGAGTGAAGTCGGTTGCCTAGAAAAGTGACATGATGGTGATGGTTTGACAAACGACAATGCTGCTTTATCAAAAAGGATAATTGTAACAGGAATTGTGTCCTCTGATTTTCCCTTAAATATATCTTTCCCCATCATCATACCAGGGGACATATTTTCAATTTCTTATATGTATTTAAAATAGAAATAATTGTTAAATAAATAATAATAGTCCTGTGAAATGACATATCTTAAATACAATTATTATAATGTATGCCACTGTGTAGTAATCCATGAATCACATTCTTGTTATAAAGTTATATATTTTTTAAAACGCCCTGTAATTGTGTTGTACATAATTATGACTTTAATGTAACAGTGGTTTTGTAGTGCTTATTACATGAACGTTTCTCGATTGTTTTTTTGTTTGTTTTGTCTATATTTTTATATGGTCATTTTATACCTCTTGGAATGGTGACAACAGCAGACGTGGCTAGTCCCACATGGAACCAGATCTGGTCAGTCTGAAGGTTGTACACACCTTCTGGTAAATCCTTGTCACTCAAGCCAACACTTACTTCAAATCTAGAAAGAAATGAACCTTTAATATGAAATAGGCTCCTGTGTTTGCTACCATAGTAACATGTTTTTGGAATGAACAAAATTACATATTAAATTCATTTTCCTGTTTAGAATATCCATCCTAAAATGTTTACTGTGTATATATTGAGAATTATTAGGGTTTGATATTGACAGCAATTTTCGTATTGCGATATATTTTGCAATATATTGCGGAATATGTCAATGTTTGAAAAAATATATACATTAAAGATATTTAAAAAGATATGTTCATGTAATAAAATGTTACTATTGTTCAAGTCCGTCTTGAAAATTTTCAAAACTGGTATCAACAGTATTAAAAGTATTTTTTAAACATAAATACATTTTGTAAAAAATAAAAATGTCACAAATGTTTGTTTTTTTTTTTTAAAAACAAATAGTTTTGTCCTACATAAAAATATATTATTGAAACCATGAATAGAACACGTTTATTACACAGCACTGTTGTTGAAAACATAAACTGAACATATTTTGTTGAAAGTCATTTTTAAAAAGTCATTTAACTTTGACTGATTTCGCCTGCATTTTTTTACCTATTAAATTAGTCCACGAGCCCTAAAAGGTTGCAGGTAAAAAAATACCAAATTATGCCCATTGATTTTTTTAATCATCGGCTATTGGATGTCAAACATTGGGCAATTTATGACATGAAGTCTTAGAGAAAATCCATGTTTGCCAATGTGTATAATATTATGCCAAATATACATCATGGAAGACTGCCGCAAACTTCTTGTGTATCAATTTTCTGGGGGTTTTCTTTATACTCTGGTACATATCATTTTATTCCTGTATGAAAAAAAGAAAATGTTTTTTTATTTTATTTAATGACGCACTCAACAGATTTTATTTACGGTTATATGGCGTCAGACATATGGTTAAGTACCACACAGATATCGAGAGAGGACACCCACTGTCACCACTTCATGGGCTAGTCTTTTCGATTAGCAGAAAGGGATGTTTTATATGCACCATCCCACATATAGGATAGTACATACCACGGCCTTTATTACACCAGTTGTGGAGCACTGGCTGGAACGAGAAATAGCCCAATGGGTCCACCGACGGGGGTCGATCCTACACCGACCGCGCATCACTTTACCACTGGCCTACGTCATGCCCTCCTATATGAAGTAGGCATAACTGTTTCTATAATTTATGATTACAAATAATTTTACACTACCAGTACCTTTTAACTGGTGCCCCTTCCAGAATTTCCCACATCGCAGCTAAATGACTGCTACTTGATGTATACTGCTGCTTATCATAAGAAGAGTTAAAATGGAGGTCGGTAACATCTTTTACAAGTATTAGTCTATTCCCGCCATCTGAAAAAAGTAATATAATTCATAGGTTTTAGTGCTTACAAATCTACTGTAATAAACAGTGCCAAGATGACTCCAATAGTAAACATAATTTGTCTTGCAGCCTGGTAAACATTGCCCTTAAATGTGTTTTGTACCTTAATACTTAAAGTTAAAGTTTGTTGTGTTTAACGACACCACTAGAACACATTGGTTTTTCATTGGCTATTGGATGTCAAACATTTGATAATTCTGACTCGTAGTCATCAGAGGAAACTTTCCCAGAGACAAAAAGGTGCATACCACGGCCTTTGATCAGTTGGAGAGAAACAATCCCAATCAACTGAATGGATTCACATGAATACAATATCATTACAATTTATACATGTTTTATTGCCAATTATATGAGTGAATGTATCAATAATCAACTAGTTTGAGGATGAAACATTTAGTAAGAGATATAAGTCCTGTGTCATTGCAAAATGACCACAACCTATAAAAGACATCATTCATCATAAAAATACCAATTTAGCACACATTATGGCAGAAGGCTAAATCAGTCACGTTACAAATGTATGATTTTGATTATCTTTAAATATACAGACGATATTCATAGAAATAACCTATAACTATATGATCATCAGTCCCCAACAATATGATGTAGATAACCTACAGTTACCAGTCTCCCTAATTCCATAAACATTTATTTTGTATTTATCTAAGAGCATACTAAAAACCATATTTTGTAACAGAATGTGAAGAAAACAAAGGGTATGCTTACTATCAGTACAGTTTGTATCAAAATCACAGTTTTTTTGTCCTGAGTGCCACGTTTTACCAACTTCCAGGCATCGAAATAAGCAAGGTTTCTGGTGACCACAAAAAGAGGTTATCACAAAATACAGACCTGGGCCCGTTTTACGAAGAGATCTTAGCTACTATCGAACTTAGATATTTAAGGTCAATTTAACGCTACCGACCTTAAAATTTACAACCGTTCTATGAAGCAACCTTAGTGCGATTGTAAATGGTAAACCCAAACACTTACAACAATCGTATTAAGGTTAAAATCTTAGATCGACAACAGTCATTCTTCGCACCCTTGTTTTGGCTTTGTACACAATAAATATAACATTTCCAATGGTAATTTTTTATATGATATATTTTGACACAAGGTACTTTATATATACTTCATCTTTGAAAACTTAAACTTAATATTTAACATTAAAATTATGAAAAATAAAAACATACCGAAAGTAAACTGCGTTGTCTGCTCTTGGTAGGTGCAACAACGAAAAATAAAAAATAAATGTGGTCAAGTTTTTTTATTTCAAGCAAAACTATGTACCAAAATATGTAAATTAGTGAAAACCGGACAGAAAAATATTTAGTGGTTAGAAAGTTATAGCCCTTTGAAGTTCGGCGTGCTGTAAAATATGTCGGCCAAATTTTGACTTGCTTTTCTAAACTTGCCGGTTAAACTCAACTCGCCGTGTGTATATTTCAGTTTAAAATGGATGTGAAACACGCCAAATATTATTCTGATATGTAATAGTGTTTTTGAAGCCACTGGAAAATGGTAACATATACCATTATAATGTTAAAATGTTATCATGAACCATAATGTAGTTTTACGAAGAGATCTTAGCTACTATCGAACTTAGATACTTAAGGTCAATTTTACGCTACCGACCTTAAAAGTTACAACCGTTCTATGAAGCAACCTTAGTGCGATTGTAAATGGTAAACCTATTACAATAAGTGCAAACCTATTGTAAATATTGATAGTAACTTAAGATGAGTGTAAGCTAATGTTGTTTAGTAAATCCGGCAATCAATTGTAAGAAAACGGTATGGTCGCTTCTTTAGGCATTTGAGGTGATTTTAGAGCTAAGATCGCTTCGCAAAACGAAGCCCTGATAATCTATAGGTTATGACACATTTAAATGTTCATTAGGCCTAATATTACTCTAAAATCCCTTCAGATGCACATTGGGACTTAGTTATTCATTCATATCATTGTTCTCGCTATACTGATACCGTATATGTATCTAAATAACACTCAACTGATTAAAATGTAGGTCGTTTTAGTTACACAAGATTTTGTGGAGTATTGTTCTCGACTTTCATGACAAGTGGTAACCTCCTGGTAACCTGAATAACCGACCTCAACCTGTTCGATGCCTGAACATCACACAGTACAATGCAGGATCTGAATACAGGAAGTACAACACACAACACTGCATCTGCCTACCTTTAGAACAACTTCCAACAGCACTACAAGTCTTGTCCTGACTTCCACACACACAGTGACCCACACAACTGAAAATATCACAGCGTCTCACAAGTTCCAGTGCTCCTCCATTTACCAGCTTCAGTTCACTGTGAAGAGCGTTACTCTGTAAACCAACCTGTAACAAGAAATGTTTTGTATTATAAAATCTGAACACATACAATCATATATATCTTTACACACGTTAGAGTCCACACGAAATTCTGGTAAATATGTTCTCATGAATTAAGATGTCCTTTAAATAACATAATTACAAAATATGTAACAACGTTACAAATCATTTAAGCATACGAATGATACCAACTAAACGTCAGTGCTCATGTAGAATTATGATAATCTACCATAATCAGAACAAAAACATTATAATTTACCTTTTCTCCCCAATGCCATAGAAATGTTTACAAACAGCAATACATTGTGGAAAATAAAGAAGAAAAAAGTGTTTTTAAAGTCCTTAGTAACTTCTCTAAAGAAAGCCCTAAATAGCGACCGCAGCCGCCGCTAGGGGCGCAGCTGCGCCCATATTCCGAAATGCTACGAGTTTGGTTCACAACTGGTGGTGATGTTCAAGGCCAGAATACGCTTATTTTGATGACAATTTTGCACGTTTCTTTGGTTGTTATGACAAGTACACATCTTCCGATTGATGTATATCCTGTTTCCGAACTTGAACGACTACAAAAAGACTTTTTTTGAGGCAAGTGAAACTTTGAATACTTTTTATTTTGCCCCAAAAAGGGCGATTTTACCGAGATATTGATAAATATCTATAGTAATATAATAAAACAGCATAAAAAATTTTGTTGTTGTAATTTTAAAACCCCAACAACTTTGTTTAATTTGACATCAAAAATATTTCAAGGGAGGTAACTCTGACCCACTGACCCGCAAAAGCGAAAATACAGAACTTCACAGCAGGGACACATTTTGATAAAATTAAACGTATTTGATGCTTTGTCATTATTGATCCACCCATTATTAACTTTTTGGGTAGAATATATATCATACTGAAGCGTTATTTTTAGAAGACAATGCATATTGAATTCAAAATAACCAGACTCAGCAGTTTCTGATAGCTGAAGTTGATTTTAAAAAACATTTTGATAATGCATAACTATTCAAATATAGACATGTAAATCTATTTTCATGTAAATTATTTGAATGAGTTTAGCATATGACTGGATCAGTTTTATACAAAAGAATAGTATTAATGTAATGGAAATAAATTATTAAGTATAATACAGAGAATTTGTACTTTCTAAGTCTGTTATATTTGTAAATACATTTTTTAAAGAAAATGTTTCAGGTACCATAACTTCTCACATTGTGACACAAACTTCAATTTTTTTGTAACCAAGTAACTTTAAATTCTAAGTATAATTATACTTTTTCATCACTTCATCAATGAATATTACTGTTAAAAATGGTAAAGAATTAATTATTTGTAAAAGATACTAAACTGTAAAGTAGATGAGATTAGCATATGTAATACAGGGAACATTTGTATAGCATCACGATCCACTCTGCAAGTTTCAGATATATAGCTATACAATGCTAAAACATTAAATAGTAGTTGCTAATCAATTCTTAAATTGATAGCATTGTCAATAAAAACAAAATGTTCTCTGTAATAATTGTTTTTTTTCTAATTAATATTACAGTTGAGAATACTTCCACATCAGCTAAGGACTAACAGATGATCCCGCAATGACACGTTCTGATCTAAGAAGTACACTTAATATTAGATTATGACAGTGTATTTTACTCTCACAGTTACCGTATCTCAGATATGCACCTCTACATTTATGTGCAAAATAGTTGTACACATTCCAATAAAATCCTCAATTGAAGTCTCAGTCTATTTATAAATAAGAAAAAAAGATAATGTCTCACGATTTAATTCTATTAATGCTGGTAATCATTTTTTTTTTTGATGAAGAACTCTGCTGAACATTAAGTTTCTGCTTAAAATTGGCATATGTGAGGTGGCACTATTGGTAACCTTTTGTACAGGTGAAAATAACTACATACAGAAAAAACATTTGAAGGTGTGTTTCATCTGATGTAATGAATATTTCTATTTACAAATATTATGTCAAACTAATTACAATATTTGAAACAAAAAGATAAATAGCCATGGTCATAATGGGTATTTTTCTTTATTCCAGGAAATTTGTAGTCTCTGTGCGTCTATGGAGAAACCTGAAATGGAAACGGAGTGGGAGATACACTATGGTTATGAGACAACTTTCAGTAGATTCAATTATACTTCAAGCTTGATGCTGTTATGTTTTCTGTTTCCAACTGTGACAGAACCTGGAACAGAAATGAAGTGTGTGACAATAATTCATAGACAAATTTAGACTAATACTCTTTCATGGATGCTAAATTTGGTAGATCTAGCCATAATTATTTTTTTATAATTCAAAGTGGTATATAGTTATATTTATAATAATTCATTGTTTGAATTTGTTTTTATAAAGCACTTTATTAAACCAAAATAATCATAGCTGCATTTAGTAAATTATTTAGCACACATGTGTGACTGCTGTCTCATGCCTTAAGTGTTTCAGCTGCTAAAATATGTTTTGGGGATATTTTTTCTGGATAGAAATTTACCTTTCTGATATTGTATGAGTGTTTGGACATTTCTTTCAAAGGTGAAATATGGCTACTTACATTGCTTTGTTTCTAATAATGATATTGAAGGTGTAAAGTATGTAAATATTTATGTAAGAAATTGATTAAACATATTGGCCAATCATTGGCATTCGTCGTGTGATACGTTTTTACTGGTTTGAGTTAAAAGACTGGTACATATGATAAGTTTTATTGCATCTTTTATTGAAATCTTCATGTATTCAATATTATTATGAGTCTAGGCAAATAAATATATATATATATATATTAAATATTTTGAAACAAGAAGCTTATTTTTTATGTAACGTGTATCCACTTTCCATCTGCGATCTAAACCTTTATGTTTTCCTTTTTATTATTGGTCTGGATGTACATTATTGTATAAGCGTGAATAAATGTGAACTGAAAATGTTATTCTGATGTAACATTTACATAAATTATTGTCATTAAATTACGTATTCCAAGATTTCTGTGTGTTTTTGTCATTTTGGAGCGATTTCGAACCTACCCCATGAATACATATGTTATCAGAAATAATAGTAACCCTTTATATTTTCACTTGAAATTTTCAGAGATGCAACATTGATAACTGCTTGTAACATCTATAAGCTTACAACAGAAATTTCTCTGTTATTTTTTGGTTTACAAAAGTGGACGTAAATGACAATTAAAATCGTCATGTCGGCCATGTTTGGTCACAGAAGTACAAGGCTACTACGACTTTATTTTGCTTCATTTGATTAATATAGTGATGTTTTTTCAATAAGAGCAACATATTTAATGAAACTATGACCATAAAGAAAAAAAAAATTAAATTTATTTTTGGTCTGCAGTACCTACCCTAAATCATAACCCAAAATTATCTGTTAGTTTCGAAATATATGTAGTTACCATTCACTGAAAACATAAAACATTTGGCATCATTTTCATCATAAGTGCTCCAAATTTTTTTCTTTTTTTTTCTTATTCCACTGATTACTTCTAGAACAAACATATAACATTTTAAACTACTATTATATAACTGTGTATTTATATGTAAGTATCCATTGTGGTATGAACATACTAAATTGACAAATAAAGCAAACAATACCTAAATTCTAAAATAGTAATTTTGAAAATAGTAGGACCTGCATGCTAGTTTTGTAAAGTTGAGTCGGTTTTGGGGAATTGTTTGGGGAGTTAATTCGCAACTTCTGAGATACCTTAGGGCAAGCTATCATATGCCGATTTTAAAGACCAACAAAGCGTTCTGGTACAGAAGTTGTTTGATCAGGGTTGTAACATCCAAGGACTCCTGAAAACCTTCACAAAATGTTATGGTAGACATTCAGATTCCATTTCACTATATGACGCATCACTGGCTAAAATGATGGCTGGATAAATACCCTAGTTTGACTTTGTACATGCCGTTTTGTTTCACTTTTTGATGAAATTCTTCTATATTTCAACTATATACTTGATGGCTGTAGGCTATACGCATGACGGGTGCCAACAGTGGGGCAGGATATCTTCAGAACATCACTATTTTTACAGTGATTCATAAGTGCATGTTATCACAGGTGTATATATTCCAGTTACATCTATCCTTTCCAAGTTTGGGTTTTCTTAGCTAGTCTTGGGAGTGGCAGTCCTACAACACGCAATGCAAGTGGGATGAAACAACCTGTTAAGGATCTTCTAAAGGAGTCTCGGTTCTTCTAAGGACGAGCATCTGATTGTGGATCATGGAACGTACTGCGACTCTGCCTAAAACATCCTTTTTGCTTTAGCTAGTGCAGAGACACGATTTTAATAATGAAATACAGTTTCGTCCTTTAAATTTAAAAACTACCTTATTGACGGCCCACACTGCAACAAAGACAGAAGAACTTCCACTGAGATCCTTGGTGGAAACAGTGTACATCTGAACAAAGCCTTCATCATCCATGTCAACTCCTGTTGTAGTATGTAAAACTTTAGCCAATTCTTCATTCTGAAAATGGAAATGTAATATTTGCGATTACATTAACCAATAACCTTGTAATATTTAGCACAAATGACTAACTAGTATACAATTAACAATTATAGCTAATTATAGCCAAAGATAAATCATGAGAAAATGAGGTGATGTCCAAAACTGCCACATATTCACTGCAAATACAAAGTTTGTTTCCAATCAAATGTCACTTTGATAAGCTATAGTATATGATACTTATTTATTTGAAACAAACGTTCATTAAGAATTATAGACATTGCTTTACCCAAAACATTTGTCACAGCTTATCAGTCATAGTTTCTTTTGTCCAGAATATAATTTGTTAGTGATGACAATATTTTTAAAAATTATAAATGAATGTAATTTTCACTCTGAATATATTCAATATAATAACCATATATGATTTTCAAAATTTACTTGATTTAGATCTGTTCCAAATGGAGTTCTACCAAAACTTATGGTATAATGGTCGATTTTGGAATGGAGATCTGAAAATCCGAGCCAGGCTAGATTAAGTTTATCATTGCTCCATGTCATCCAGTCAGGTTGATGTCTGGTAAGTCGTGCAGCATGGTCTGTCTTTACAGCAAACATTCCTAAACGCACACAGTACAGTATTTTACTAAAAATGTGTGTGATATCTTTTACAATAAACAGTGTGCATACAGGTATACAGAAGACTAACTGAACATAAACATATGTACTCTGTACAGCTTAACTACAACTATAAGTTAATTAAAAAGAACTTGTGAATCACTGTCAATAATAATGTTGCTTAGGGTTATAGCTGTACATTTGGGTATATTTACTGCATATACTCAGGATGATTCCATATGCCACAATTTACTATATTGATTAATGTCAATGCAGTTACAATTGTGGTGGATGTTTCAATCCACTGACAAGTGAATCAACCAGAATAGTCCATATCAATTATTCCAAGATATTAACTCCTGAAAAGTCAGCTTATGTTTGCCTAGAAACTCTTCTGAATGTATAAACTGATCACTATAACAAACACATAACAACAAAACTAGATTAAGCTCAGGCAGCTATACGATAATACACGTGCAATTGTTTTGTTTTGAAAACCCCCACCTGTTTTTGGTGGTGAGCTGTCATGTAACAACTTGACTGTCTTGTCAGTAGTACAAAGGCCAGCCAGGTTACAGGCAATGACCTTGACCTCATATTCGCTGCCATCATGAAGATCGAGTTCAGTAAAGATATACTCTTGTAGTAATCCGGGAACCTGAAACAATATAATATTTATACAAGATTTATTAGACGACAAAGAACGATACGTGAATTTTGATATTTTTAAAACAAAATATAATATATGATCTAATTGTTTAGAATGTACATCTCTATTAATGACAGTCAAATCTTTTATACAAGAAAAAATTAATTCAAATAACATTCAGTTTAGGTAAATATTCCTACATTTCCATCAAACATTAAGCTCCTCTTAAAGGACAAATCGGGAAGCAAACCTTTCTATAAAGTACTAATTTAATCACCTATTGTTCCAATATCACAAATTAAAGATTCAGAAGAAGGATGTGTTTTTACGTCTTTGGAATGGGCTAAATATTACAGTTTACCATTCTGCTCTTTAAAAGACCTAACACTGTTGTGGTTCCAGTATCAAATTTTACATAGAATTATACCAACAAATACTTTTTTACACAAACTTAAATTAATTTATTCTCATAATTGTAATTTTTGCTCACACGAGCCAGAAACACTTCAGCATATATTTTATAACTGCCGCAAAGTCGTCGAACTCTGAAGTAGTATAGAAGATTGGTTATTACAAAAAGGTGATTTTATCCAAATGAACAGAACTAGTTTTTATTTGGAAATATAAATAGTAAAAACACTTTTGTAAACTGGTTAATTGTTAACGTAAAGTATTACATATAAAAAACAAAGTTACAAAAGAGTACACTAACTGAAAATGGAGTTAAAAATTACATAAAACATACGTTACAAATCGAAAAGTATATGTATTATAAAAATTGTTTACATACACAATTCGACGACAACTGGGACCTTTGGTTGAGAGTTTTAGAACGCTACAGTTGAGACACTTAGTACTTTTATTACATATTTTTACTTATTTTTTATCCTTACCGAATATCTTTATTTAGACTATATTTTATTTCCACTTTGTAATTGCTCTTTTTCATTCTAATATCAATGTGTTATATTATTTTCAGATTAAGATTATGCAATGTCTGTTTGCTATATGCAACATGTAAGGTAACGAACTCGGGGCCCCATCCCTGACATTATCGTAACATATTTATGAGGCAATCAACTACTTTTTTTCTAAAAAGCAGATATTAAATTGAGAAAAAAAGGAATTAGTTAAAAAAAAAGTTTAAAATATTAAAATTATAAGAGCCTACCTGAATTGAGTTTGTCTGAAATTCTCCAAAATAATGTGATGAAATGGAAATGAATTGACGTTCTATAGACGATTCTGGATCTATGAACTTCCATTTAATCTTGATACTTGATCTTGACACAATAGTGAATGGCTTCATAGAACTTATATCCTTAGATAAATAAGGAATAGTGACCGTAACTGGAGATGTAAGGTCAACGAAAAATCCATTTGAAATTGCTTCTGACCACAAACCTAAAATAATGTAGTGAAAAGTCTTATCTACAAGTTATGTTTAATATTGTTTACAATCAGAAATAAATATGCACAAAAACAAATTAAAGAAAAATTCCAAATAAAATATACAAAAACATGTAAAATAGCTTTTATGTGCTCAATATTTACAATACTAAATATAAAATGTGTTTTTAATGCAAAATTTCCAACAGATCGACTCTTTTATTCAAGAATGTTTTATCATATTAGCCTCCAAAACCAGCTTTTGTGTATATAGAAATAAATCCAAAATTTAAACTGACAGAATATTGTTTTAAGTAGTGTTTAACTAATTACAACAATAGTCCATCCCACAGGGAACTTCTTTTTTCACAATATGGAATTTCTTACAGATTATTTGTTTCTGAGCCGATTGTTTTGTAACTTGCAGACAAAAATAGTATTTTTTGTTATTCCCAAAACACTTTTACTTTTCTTCTTACGTCAAACCAAACTGAAATTATTTACAGAAAACATTTTTTATAGAATGATGGGACGGACTATAGTTATACCTGCTTTGTTGAATGCTCTCAGCGTACTGTATATTGTTTTATTTGATGGGAGAGATACAGTGGCATATGCAGATTCTCTTAGAGGTAACCTTGCACTGTAGATGTCACTACCACCAGGCGATGTCCCAACTCTCCATTCATAGTAAGCCAGGCCAGACTGAGGGTCTTGAAAACCATGCCACTTGGCTCCAACAAATGTTCTGCAATAATATTACCATAGTGTACAACAGCTGATTTTGAACCGGCTATAATTGCATAACATAAAACAGTATGAAGTGGAATAGCTCTACAAATAAATAATGTTGGATATAGCTAAGACACAAAATAAATTTTTCCACTTGTATTGTGTGATAAGTATATTTGTTGAATATATATTTTAATCATTTTAAGTTTATATTTAAACATAACAAACACTGGATGGATATGCCAAGCTGCCTATGTTTATGCAACAAACATGTATACAAAGACACAATGGCAGTTATATGCTAACAGAAAAATTGTGCATGACATTATGTTAACAGTACAAAAAGGGGAAAATCAAGTAGTTTTTGAGAAGTTAATTTTTGTCAGTCGTAAACATTATGAGACAACTTGCACAGTTGTGTTGATGTCATCATTTTTGTCAAATTTCAACCATTTGTAAACTATGTTCTTGGTTTGAATCTAATCTATACTATAGTATATACCAAATGCCACAATGCAGAACTAATTAAAACCACCTTTGTACAACAATTGCCAGTGTTAAAAGTCTGATTTGTTTTCTCAAACTAGTTAAGCTTATAAACTAGCCTGATGCTCAATCGGTCTGGGATCGATCCCCGTCAGTGTGCCCATTGAGTTATTTCTCCTTCTAGTCAGTGCAACACGACTGATAAATCGAAGGCTGTGGTATGTGATATCCTTTCTGAAGGATGGTGCATTTAAAAAGATCCCTTGCTACTAATGGATTAATGTAGATGGTTTCCTCTTTAAGACTATATGTCAAAATTACCAATTGGTTTGCATCCAAAAGCCGATTATTAATATATCAATGTGCTTCATTAGTATCATTAAAAAGAAAATCTTTAATTTTAGCTAATAAAATATTACTTGTTTGGGTGACAACTACAATTATTGCTACAAATTATAA